>NW_022262609.1:5880-43530 GCF_002021735.2 Oncorhynchus kisutch | reverse complement strand
GATTAGACAGGTATTCAACTAACTACTAGAGGGATTAGACAGGTATTCAACTAACTACTAGAGGGATTAGACAGGTATTCAACTACTAGAGGGATTAGACAGGTATTCAACTAACTACTAGAGGGATTAGACAGGTATTCAACTAACTACTAGAGGGATTAGACAGGTATTCAACTAACTACTAGAGGGATTAGACAGGTATTCAACTACTAAAGGGATTAGACAGGTATTCAACTAACTACTAGGGGGATTAGACAGGTATTCAACTAACTACTAGAGGGATTAGACAGGTAATCAACTAACTACTAGGGGGATTAGACAGGTATTCAACTAACTACTAGAGGGATTAGACAGGTATTCAACTAACTACTAGGGGGATTAGACAGGTATTCAACTAACTACTAGAGGGATTAGACAGGTATTCAACTAACTACTAGAGGGATTAGACAGGTTTTCAACTAACTACTAGGGGGATTAGACAGGTATTCAACTAACTACTAGAGGGATTAGACAGGTATTCCACTAACTACTAGAGGGATTAGACAGGTATTCAACTACTAGAAGGATTAGACAGGTATTCCACTAACTACTAGAAGGATTAGACAGGTATTCCACTAACTACTAGAGGGATTAGACAGGTATTCAACTAACTACTAGAGGGATTAGACAGGTATTCAACTAACTACTAGAGTGATTAGACAGGTATTCAACTACTAGAGGGATTAGACAGGTATTCAACTACTAGAGGGATTAGACAGGTATTCAACTACTAGAGGGATTAGACAGGTATTCAACTAACTACTAGAGGGATTAGACAGGTATTCAACTACTAAAGGGATTAGACAGGTATTCAACTAACTACTAGAGGGATTAGACAGGTATTCAACTACTAGAGGGATTAGACAGGTATTCAACTACTAGAGGGATTAGACAGGTATTCAACTAACTACTAGAGGGATTAGACAGGTATTCAACTAACTACTAGAGGGATTAGACAGGTATTCAACTACTAGAGGGATTAGACAGGTATTCAACTACTAGAGGGATTAGACAGGTATTCAACTACTAAAGGGATTAGACAGGTATTCAACTAACTACTAGGGGGATTAGACAGGTATTCAACTAACTACTAGAGGGATTAGACAGGTAATCAACTAACTACTAGGGGGATTAGACAGGTATTCAACTAACTACTAGAGGGATTAGACAGGTATTCAACTAACTACTAGGGGGATTAGACAGGTATTCAACTAACTACTAGAGGGATTAGACAGGTATTCAACTAACTACTAGAGGGATTAGACAGGTTTTCAACTAACTACTAGGGGGATTAGACAGGTATTCAACTAACTACTAGAGGGATTAGACAGGTATTCCACTAACTACTAGAGGGATTAGACAGGTATTCAACTACTAGAAGGATTAGACAGGTATTCCACTAACTACTAGAAGGATTAGACAGGTATTCCACTAACTACTAGAGGGATTAGACAGGTATTCAACTAACTACTAGAGGGATTAGACAGGTATTCAACTAACTACTAGAGTGATTAGACAGGTATTCAACTACTAGAGGGATTAGACAGGTATTCAACTACTAGAGGGATTAGACAGGTATTCAACTACTAGAGGGATTAGACAGGTATTCAACTAACTACTAGAGGGATTAGACAGGTATTCAACTACTAAAGGGATTAGACAGGTATTCAACTAACTACTAGAGGGATTAGACAGGTATTCAACTACTAGAGGGATTAGACAGGTATTCAACTACTAGAGGGATTAGACAGGTATTCAACTAACTACTAGAGGGATTAGACAGGTATTCAACTAACTACTAGAGGGATTAGACAGGTATTCAACTACTAGAGGGATTAGACAGGTATTCAACTACTAGAGGGATTAGACAGGTATTCAACTACTAGAGGGATTAGACAGGTGTTCAACTACTAGAGGGATTAGACAGGTATTCAACTACTAGAGGGATTAGACAGGTATTCAACTAACTACTAGAGGGATTAGACAGGTATTCAACTAACTACTAGAGGGATTAGACAGGTATTCAACTAACTACTAGAGGGATTAGACAGGTATTCAACTACTAGAGGGATTAGACAGGTATTCAACTACTAGAGGGATTAGACAGGTATTCAACTACTAGAGGGATTAGACAGGTATTCAACTACTAGAGGGATTAGACAGGTGTTCAACTACTAGAGGGATTAGACAGGTATTCAACTACTAGAGGGATTAGACAGGTATTCAACTAACTACTAGAGGGATTAGACAGGTATTCAACTACTAGAGGGATTAGACAGGTATTCAACTACTAGAGGGATTAGACAGGTATTCAACTAACTACTAGAGGGATTAGACAGGTATTCAACTAACTACTAGAGGGATTAGACAGGTATTCAACTACTAAAGGGATTAGACAGGTATTCAACTAACTACTAGGGGGATTAGACAGGTATTCAACTAACTACTAGAGGGATTAGACAGGTATTCAACTAACTACTAGGGGATTAGACAGGTATTCAACTAACTACTAGAGGGATTAGACAGGTATTCAACTAACTACTAGAGGGATTAGACAGGTATTCAACTAACTACTAGAGGGATTAGACAGGTTTTCAACTAACTACTAGGGGGATTAGACAGGTATTCAACTAACTACTAGGTGGATTAGACAGGTATTCAACTAACTACTAGGGGGATTAGACAGGTATTCAACTAACTACTAGAGGGATTAGACAGGTATTCAACTACTAGAGGGATTAGACAGGTATTCAACTAACTACTAGAGGGATTAGACAGGTATTCAACTACTAGAGGGATTAGACAGGTATTCAACTAACTACTAGAGGGATTAGACAGGTATTCAACTACTAGAGGGATTAGACAGGTATTCAACTAACCACTAGATGGATTAGACAGGTATTCAACTAACTACTAGAGGGATTAGACAGGTATTCAACTAACTACTAGAGGGATTAGACAGGTATTCAACTAACTACTAGAGGGATTAGACAGGTATTCAACTACTAGAGGGATTAGACAGGTATTCAACTAACTACTAGAGGGATTAGACAGGTATTCAACTAACTACTAGAGGGATTAGACAGGTATTCAACTAACTACTAGAGGGATTAGACAGGTATTCAACTACTAGAGGGATTAGACAGGTTTTCTACAGCGATGCCAGGCCTCACCATTGATGTTTTTACACCATGTTTGTCTAATGTTAGTCAACGTTAGTCAACGTTGGAGAATGTGGCTGTCAGCCGTGTCTATGTCAGTCCGTCCCCAGTGAGGCAGATGGCACTTTGTTTTTACTACATTGTGTTTGAGGACATTTTTTTTGTAAAGCCCCCGAGACTAATATATTTTGGGGGGATGGAGGGTGGAGGGGGTGGAGGAGACCTTGATGGCTGCAAGTGCCCAGGAGCCTTTTCTCCGCCTATGGAAAACAATGCCTCTCATCACGAAAGCATTCGCACACGACACACACACATAAAGCATCACACAGAACTGTACTCCCTTCCTCACACACTCTCTCGCCCGTACACGTGTACACACACACACACGTACACACACACTCTCTCGCCCGTACACGTACACACACACACACACACGTACACACACATGTACACACACACACACGTACACACACGTACACACACACTCTCTCACCCGTACACGTGTACACACACACGTACACACACACACACACACTCTCTCGCCCGTACCCGTGTACACACACACACACACACACACGTACACACACACTCTCTTAAAAAGTTTCCACTCCACTCTAATTCAGAGCGACTTTGCAAACAACTTAAGTGTGAAATATCTCAGAGACTCCCAAGAAAGGCTTTCTGACACATTCAAATAGATTAAGAGAGACTATAGAGAGCTAGGGGCTGGAAGAGAAATCTGTTAACGTCGCATTTCAAATCACGGAGGAGGGAGGAGAGGGGAGGAGAGGGGGAGGAGGGGAGGAGGAGGGAGGAGGGAGGAGGGAGGAGAGGAGGAGGAGGGAGGAGAGGGGAGGAGAGGAGGAGGAGGGAGGAGGGAGGAGAGGGGGAGGAGGGAGGAGAGGGGAGGAGGGAGGAGAGGGGAGGAGATGGGGAGGAGGGAGGAGATGGGGAGGAGGGAGGAGAGCGGGAGGAGGGAGGAGAGGGGGAGGAGAGGGGGAGGAGGGAGGAGAGGGGAGGAGAGGGGGAGGAGGGAGGAGGGAGGAGGAGGGAGGAGGAGAGGAGGAGGAGGGAGGAGGAGGGAGGAGAGGAGGGAGGAGAGGGGGAGGAGGGAGGAGGGAGGAGAGGAGGAGGAGGGAGGAGAGGGGAGGAGAGGGGGAGGAGGGAGGAGGAGGGAGGAGAGGAGGAGGAGAGGGGGAGGAGGGAGGAGGAGGGAGGAGAGGGGGAGGAGGGAGGAGAGGAGGGAGGAGAGGAGGAGGAGGGAGGAGGAGGGAGGAGAGGGGAGGAGAGGGGGAGGAGGGAGGAGGGAGGAGGGAGGAGGAGGGAGGAGAGGGGGAGGAGGGGAGGAGGGAGGAGAGGGGGAGGGAGGAGAGGAGGAGAGGGGGAGGAGGGAGGAGAGGGGGAGGAGAGGAGGAGGAGGGAGGAGAGGGGGAGGAGAGGGGGAGGAGGGAGGAGAGGGGGAGTTGAGAGGAGAGGAGGAGGAGGGAGGAGAGGGGGAGTTGAGAGGAGAGGAGGAGGAGGGAGGAGAGGGGGAGTTGAGAGGAGAGGAGGAGGGAGGAGAGGGGGAGTTGAGAGGAGAGGAGAGGAGGGAGGAGAGGGGGAGTTGAGAGGAGAGGAGAGGAGGAGGAGGAGGGAGGAGAGGGGGAGGAGAGGAGGAGGAGGGAGGAGAGGGGGAGGAGAGGGGGAGGAGGGAGGAGAGGGGGAGTTGAGAGGAGAGGAGGAGGAGGGAGGAGAGGGGGAGTTGAGAGGAGAGGAGGAGGAGGGAGGAGAGGGGGAGTTGAGAGGAGAGGAGAGGAGGAGGAGGAGGGAGGAGAGGGGGAGTTGAGAGGAGAGGAGGAGGAGGGAGGAGAGGGGGAGTTGAGAGGAGATTAGGTTTTTACAACCTGCTTGGGGAAAACCCCTTCTTCACTAGGAAGGAGCACTACATTTAGGTCTCTTAGTTTTGAGAGCTCAATTGTGTGTGTGTGTGTGTGTGTGTGTGTGTGTGTGTCCATCTTGCTTTAGACTTGTGCTCCTCTATGACCTTGGCTGTTCCCTCCACCCCTTTCTCTCCTCTCCAAGGGTCATGATGAGGCTGTTCCCACCCTGCTCCCCCCTCCTCTCCTAGGGTCATGATGAGGCTGTTCCCACCCTGCTCCCCCCCTCCTCTCCTAGGGTCATGATGAGGCTGTCCCCACCCTGCTCCCCCCTCCTCTCCTAGGGTTATGATGAGGCTGTTACTACACTGCTCCCCCCTCCTCTCCTAGGGTCATGATGAGGCTGTTCCCACCCTGCTCCCCCCACCTCTCCTAGGGTCATGATGAGGCTGTTCCCACCCTGCTCCCCCCTCCTCTCCTAGGGTCATGATGAGGCTGTTCCCACCCTGCTCCCCCCTCCTCTCCTAGGGTCATGATGAGGCTGTTACTACACTGCTCCCCCCTCCTCTCCTAGGGTCATGATGAGGCTGTTACAATGACCCAATGGTATCAGGTAGGTCCAGTGGTTAGAGTGTTGGACTAGTAACCGGAAGGTTGCAAGTTCAAACCCCTGAGCTGACAAGGTACAAATCTGTCGTTCAGCCCCTGAACAGGCAGTTAACCCACTGTTCCTAGGCCATCATTGAAAATAAGAATTTGTTCTTAACTGACTTGCCTAGTTAAATAAAGGTAAAATTTTAAAAAATCCACACCAATGACGAGAACTATGACGATAACTATATAATTTATCTTTATCGCCATAGTTATCGTCATAGTTACCGTCATAGTTAACGTCATAGTTATCGTCATAGTTATCGTCATAGTTACCATCATAGTTATCGTCATAGTTACCGTCGTAGTTATCGTCATAGTTACCGTCATATAACTTTAAACGTTGACGAGCATCCACACCAGCGGACCATCTATTGTTTACTGCTCTGCAGTACACTTGTCAATCAGGGAAACACAGCCGTGAGCTACCCAGTGACGCCAGCCTACCAGACGAGCTAAATGCCTTTTATGTTCTCTTCGAGGAAAGCAACACTGAACCAGGCCAATTAACATTGACGGGGCTGAAGTGGAGCGGGTCGAGGGTTTCTTGTTCATTGGTGTCCATATCACCAACAAACTATCATGGTCCAAACACACCAAGACAGTCGTGAAGAGGGCACGACAACACCTTTTCCCCCTCAGGACACTGAAAAGATTTGTTATGGGTCTCCAGATCCTCAAAACGTTATACAGATGCACCATCGAGAGCATCCTGACCGGTTGCATCACTGCCTGGTACGAAACTGCTCTCTACAGAGGGCAGTGCGTATGACCCAGTACATCACTGGGGCCAAGCTTCCTGACAACCAGGACCTCTATACCAGGCGGTGTATCTGGAGACCCATCTGAAGGCCCCAAAAAATTGGTCAAAGACTGCAGTAACCCATGTCGTAGACTGTTCTCTCTGCTACCAGAACGGCAAGCGGTACAGGAGCACCAAGTCTAGGTCCAAAATGCTGCTTTAACAGCTTCTACCCTTCTACCCCAAGACATAAGACTGCTGAACAATCCACCTGGACTATTGACATTGACACCTCCTTTGTTTTGTACACTGCTGCTATTCACTGTTTATTATCTTAGTCTTATCTTAGCTGTTTATTATCTTAGTCTTATCTTAGCTGTTTATTATCTAGTCTTATCTTAGCTGTTTATTATCTTAGTCGTATCTTAGCTGTTTATTATCTTAGTCTTATCTTAGCTGTTTATTATCTTAGTCTTATCTTAGCTGTTTATTATCTTAGTCTTATCTTAGCTGTTTATTATCTTAGTCTTATCTTAGCTGTTTATTATCTTAGTCTTATCTTAGCGGTTTATTATCTTAGTCGTATCTTAGCTGTTTATTATCTTAGTCTTATCTTAGCTGTTTATTATCTTAGTCTTATCTTAGCTGTTTATTATCTTAGTCTTATCTTAGCGGTTTATTATCTTAGTCTTATCTTAGCTGTTTATTATCTTAGTCTTATCTTAGCTGTTTATTATCTTAGTCTTATCTTAGCGGTTTATTATCTTAGTCTTATCTTAGCTGTTTATTATCTTAGTCTTAGCTGTTTATTATCTTAGTCTTAGCTGTTTATTATCTATCAGTCACTTCGCCCCTTTAGTCACTTTTTATTTATTTAGTAAATTATTTACTAAATTTACTAAATTATTTAGTAAATATTTTATTAACTATTTCTTCAACTGCATTGTTGGTTTAAGGACTTGTAAGTAAGTACGTCATGGTAAGGTTTTATTCAGCATTTCATGGTAAGGTTTTATTCAGCATTTCATGGTCAGGTTGTATTCAGTATTTCATGGTCAGGTTGTATTCAGTATTTCATGGTCAGGTTGTATTCAGCATTTCATGGTCAGGTTGTATTCAGCATTTCATGGTCAGGTTGTATTCAGCATTTCATGGTCAGGTTGTATTCAGCATTTCATGGTCAGGTTGTATTCAGCATTTCATGGTAAGGTTTTATTCAGCATTTCATGGTCAGGTTGTATTCAGTATTTCATGGTAAGTTCTACTACACTAGTTGTAATTGGTGCATGTGACAAAAAAAACCCATTTGATTTGATTTGACACATGAAATGACCCAGGGAATGAAAAAACAATATAACAGTCTAAATGGGAGAACGTTATCTTTAATAAGATGGTAACACTGACCACTCAGTGTTTCAGGGTCATAGTGACACCTGCAAATCATAATTCAATGTACACTGAGTGTACAAAACATTAGGAACACCTGCTCTTTCGATGACATAGACTGACCAGGTGACTCCAGGTGAAAGATATGATCCCTTCAATCAGTGTAGATCAGTGTAAAGAATGATTTTTAAGCATTGAGACAATTGAGACATGGATTGTGTCTGTGTGTCATTCAGAGGGTGAATGGACAAGACAAAATATTAAGTGCCTTTGAACTGGGGTATGGTAGTAGGTGCCAGAAGCACCGGTTTGAGTGTGTCAAGAACTGCAACGCTGCTGTGTTTTTCACACTCAACAGTTTCCCGTGTGTATCAAGAATGTTCCACCACCCAAAGGACATCCAGCCAACTTGACACAACTGTAGGAAGCATTGGAGTCAACATTGGTCAGCATCCCTGTGGAACGCTTTCAACACCTTGTAGAGTCCATGCCCCGAAGAATTTAGGCTGTTCAACTAAATATTAGGAAGGTGTTCTTAATGTTTTGTACACAGTATACAGTACATGTAATACAAAATCATATAGAAACAAATATTTAAATGTAGCAGTTCAACAATGAAAAACCCAGTTTATCCAGCACATATTTTACATCATCGATTGCCTGCCTCATTGCTCAAGTGGATTGCAAATGTTATCAGACTGTATACAGCAGGTTTACAAAACAAAACATTGTATTTTTACTGCTCTAATTATGTTGGTAACCAGTTTATAACAGCAAATAAGGGGTTTGTGATATATGGCCAATATACCACGGCTAAGGTCTGTGTCCAGGCACTCCGCGATGCATCGTGGGTAAGAATAGCCCTTAGCCGTGGAGTACTGGTCATATTTACTACAACCCCTCGTGCCTAGAGCCTAGAGATGTGTAGCCGAAGTAAGAAGCTAAATATTAGCTAGATATTTAGGCCATTCATTAGGTAATAGAAATATTTATCTGTCAAAAGTGCAAGAAAAAATTAAAGTTAACAGAATATGAAAAGGTAGATCTGTGTTCCTCCAGGCTGCACTCTGTAGACCCACTATGGATTTAGAAACAACAACACACAGGCTACACCAACACCGTGCAAATGAGGAATGGATTATTGGTATCAAGTGAATAATTATTGTCCAGGGCTGTAAAACTGCAGTGATGCTAATTTGAATAACCGCTCGAGCGTCCTGATTCGAATGCTTCATGCCGAAATAACTGCATACAGGCCTGATGATGTAACCGTTTGGATCCGTTTGGGTCTATTCTGGACAGTTCAGAAGGCCCAGAAAGGTGCATTAGATACAGCCGAGGCCTGATGATGTAACCGTGTAGATCATTAATGACAACACATGGAAAACACAAGGCCAGCGGGCCGAATCCCGGACTACGACACAAATCTATCCAGCCCATTGATTTGGGTTCTCAATTCATTTTGGCCTGCTACCGTACAGGCTGAGATGTGTTGCACTACAAGTCCCAGCAAGCACTGCCAACATGCTGCGTACCAAACACACACACACACACGAGCCAGCCAGCACACAGAACCTACGGCACTGACCGAGTGTTCTACCAGACCGAAAGGTTAAAGGTTAAATATCCATGCCAAGTTTCAGTGCTAACAGGCCATTACAGAACACGTTAAAGCACAATAGGACACAAGAGGACACACTAGTATAAATGAGTCAACAGTTGAGTCATCTACTTCATGAAATTACAGCCTGATTGCGCTCGCATTTTGTGAATTCAACATCAATTGCTTTCTGTGTGTCCCAGCGGAGGGAGAGAGTGTCCAGACACATGTCACAGTCCTGTTTACAGAGCCCAGCGGAGGGAGAGTGTCCAGACACATGCCACAGTCCCGTTTACAGAGCCCAGCGGAGGGAGAGTGTTCAGACACATGCCACAGTCCCATTTACAGAGCACAGCGGAGGGAGAGAGTGTTCAGACACATGCCACAGTCCCGTTTACAGAGCCCAGCGGAGGGAGAGAGTGTTCAGACACATGTCACAGTCCTGTTTACAGAGCACAGCGGAGGGAGAGAGTGTCCAGACACGTCACAGTCCCGTTTACAGAGCCCAGCGGAGGGAGAGAGTGTCCAGACACATGTCACAGTCCTGTTTACAGAGCACAGCGGAGGGAAAGAGTGTTCAGACACATGTCACAGTCCTGTTTACAGAGCACAGCGGAGGGAGAGAGTGTCCAGACACATGTCACAGTCCCGTTTACAGAGCACAGCGGAGGGAGAGAGTGTCCATACACATGTCACAGTCCTGTTTACAGAGCACAGCGGAGGGAGAGAGTGTCCAGACACATGCCACAGTCCTGTTTACAGAGCACAGCGGAGGGAGAGAGTGTCCAGACACATGCCACAGTCCCGTTTACAGAGCCCAGCGGAGGGAGAGAGTGTCCAGACACATGCCACAGTCCCGTTTACAGAGCACAGCGGAGGGAGAGAGTGTCCAGACACATGTCACAGTCCCGTTTACAGAGCCCAGCGGAGGGAGAGAGTTCACATTCCCGTTTACAGAGCCCAGCGGAGGGAGAGAGTTCACATTCCCGTTTACAGAGCCCAGCGGAGGGAGAGAGTGTCCAGACACATGCCACAGTCCTAGATAGGCTACTAAAATGTTGCAGTATGGCTTTGGTTTTTAAAGATTTGACAATGTATAACCAAAAAACTAAACCTGCAACCAAACACCATGTAACGCTAGAAACATGTATGACCATGGCCATTCATTGGGTAATAGTAACGCTAGAAACATGTATGACCATGGCCATTCATTGGGTAATAGTAACGCTAGAAACATGTATGACCATGGCCATTCATTGGGTAATAGTAACGCTAGAAACATGTATGACCATGGCCATTCATTGGGTAATAGTAACGCTAGAAACATGTATGACCATGGCCATTCATTGGGTAATAGTAACGCTAGAAACATGTATGACCATGGCCATTCATTGGGTAATAGTAACGCTAGAAACATTTATGACCATGGCCATTCATTGGGTAATAGTAATGCTAGAAACATGTATGACCATGGCCATTCATTGGGTAATAGTAACGCTAGAAACATGTATGACCATGGCCATTCATTGGGTAATAGTAACGCTAGAAACATGTATGACCATGGCCATTCATTGGGTAATAGTAACGCTAGAAACATGTATGACCATGGCCATTCATTGGGTAATAGTAACGCTAGAAACATGTATGACCATGGCCATTCATTGGGTAATAGTAACGCTAGAAACATGTATGACCATGGCCATTCATTGGGTAATAGTAACGCTAGAAACATGTATGACCATGGCCATTCATTGGGTAATAGTAACGCTAGAAACATGTATGACCATGGCCATTCATTGGGTAATAGTAATGCTAGAAACATGTATGACCATGGCCATTCATTGGGTAATAGTAATGCTAGAAACATGTATGACCATGGCCATTCATTGGGTAATAGTAACGCTAGAAACATGTATGACCATGGCCATTCATTGGGTAATAGTAACGCTAGAAACATGTATGACCATGGCCATTCATTGGGTAATAGTAACGCTAGAAACATGTATGACCATGGCCATTCATTGGGTAATAGTAACGCTAGAAACATGTATGACCATGGCCATTCATTGGGTAATAGTAACGCTAGAAACATGTATGACCATGGCCATTCATTGGGTAATAGTAACGCTAGAAACATGTATGACCATGGCCATTCATTGGGTAATAGTAACGCTAGAAACATGTATGACCATGGCCATTCATTGGGTAATAGTAACGCTAGAAACATGTATGACCATGGCCATTCATTGGGTAATAGTAATGCTAGAAACATGTATGACCATGGCCATTCATTGGGTAATAGTAACGCTAGAAACATGTATGACCATGGCCATTCATTGGGTAATAGTAACGCTAGAAACATGTATCTGTCAAAGAGCAAGAAAAAAATGAAAGTTAACCGGAAACACAAAGCCCCACTATTGATTAGGCCTTTAGGGCTACCTCATACCCAAATCCTGTTGTGCTCATAAAGTTAACCGGACACTATTGATTAGGCCTTTAGGGCTACCTCATACCTCATACTGTTGTTCTCATAAAGTTAACCAGACACTATTGATTAGGCCTTTAGGGCTACCTCATACCTCATACTGTTGTTCACTCATCCTAGACTTGGTAGTTGTGACTAAAGCATACATTTGAGAAATACCACAAGGTAACCCCCCCCACCCCACCCCTAACTCAAACTATCTGAAACTATAAACACTCTCTAATCTCAGTCCTTCTTTCATTCTCACACCACAATCAGTCACAACCACAAGCATCAGGTAGAAAACGAATGTGACTATCTCCCTCCATCCTCCACACTATAACAATCCTATTCCTCTCTCCTCTCCTTTCATCTCCTCTACTCCTCCACACCAACCAGTCATAATGCTGAGGGTATCAGCACTCTCTCACACTTAAAAATAGTTCCAGATAAGGCAAATTAAATATGATTAAAGATGTCTCCTCGACAAAATGTGGCGAGACCTCCAGCTGTTTTGAACTATCTCCCATTTGCAGATAAAGTGCAATAACGGGGTACACAGACAGAGAGAATGCCCCTGTTCTGTCTGTGTAACTGTATCGTATCGACATCTGTGTTTCACTCCCTCTTTCAGTTACTCTCTTTCTCTCTCTCTCTTTCTTTCTTTCTCTCTTTATTTCTCTGTCTTTCTTTCTCACTTTCTTTCTTTCTCTCTCTCTTTCTTTCTTTCTCTCTTTCTTTCTCTCTTTCTTTCTCTCTTTCGTTCTTTCTCTCTTTCTCTCTTTCTTTCTCTCTTTCTTTCTTTCTTTCTCTCTTTCTTTCTCTCTTTCGTTCTTCTCTCTTTCTTTCTCTCTTTCTTTCTCTCTCTCTTTCTTTCTCTCTCTCTTTCTTTCTCTCTCTCTTTCTTTCTCTCTCTCTTTCTTTCTTTCTTTCTCTCTCTCTTCTTTCTCTCTTTCGTTCTTTCTCTCTTTCTTTCTCTCTTTCTTTCTTTCTTTCTTTCTTTCTCTCTCTCTTTCTTTCTCTCTCTCTTTCTTTCTCTCTTTCGTTCTTTCTCTCTTTCTTTCTCTCTTTCTTTCTTTCTTTCTTTCTTTCTCTCTTTCTTTCTTTTTTTCTTTCTCTTTCAAGTGACAGTGAGCACAGCAGCACTCCAACTGAAGTCTCGTACAAAGGATTAGCAATAAAGAAGAACCCTTGAATGAGTAGGTGTGTCCAAACTTTTGATTAGTACTGTACTCTGAACAAAAATATAAATGCAAAATGTAAAGTGTTGGTCCTAATATTTCATGAGAAGAGGTCATGGCTCCCGAACGGCTCAGCAGTCTAAAGGCACTGCATCTCAGTGCTTGAGGCGTCACTACATACACCCTGGTTTGAATCCAGGCTGTATCACAACCGGCCGTGATTGGGAGTTCCATAGGGCGGAGCACAATTGGCCCAGCGTTGTTCGGGATTGGCCGGTGTTCTTTAACTGACTTGCCTGGTTAAATAAAAGTTGAACTAAAACTTTACATTGTGGTGTTATAACTGTTAGCTTCTACTTGTCACGATCGTTGTTGTAAATCGACCACGGTGCACATGTTTCATTTATGAAACTCACCAAAACAGTACAGAAGAAAGAAATTACCGTGAAGCTATGCAGTGCTCACAAGCAGCAATACATAAACAAGATCCCACATCAAACAGGTGGAGAAAAGGCTGCCTAAATATGATCCCCAATCAGAGACAACGATAGACAGCTGCCTCTGATTGGGAACCATACCAGGCCAACATAGAAATACAAAAAACTAGAGTACCGACCCGAGTCACACCCCGACCTAACCAAATTAGAGAATAAAAGGCTCTCTAAGGTCAGGGCGTGACAGTACTACATGCTACATTGCGGTCCTATAACTGTTAGCCTGTACTACATGCAAAATTGTGGTGCCTTCCACAAGCTTCCCACAATAAGCTGGGTGAATTTTGGCACATTCCTCCTGACAGAGCTGGTGTAACTGAGTCAGGTTTGTAGGCCTCCACATGATGCCATCTATTTTGCAAAGTGCACCAGTCCCTCCTGCAGCAAAGCACTCCCACAACATGATGCTGCCACCCCCGTGCTTCATGGTTGGGATGGTGTTCTTCGGCATGCAAGCCTCCCCCTTTTTCCTCCAAACATAACAATGGTCATTATGGCCAAACAGTTATAAATTTGTTTCATCAGACCAGAGGACATTTCTCCCAAAAGTACGATCTTTGTCCCCATGTGCAGTTGCAAACCGTAGTTTTTTTTATGGCGGTTTTGGAGCAGAGGCTTCTTCCTTGCTGAGAGGCCTTTCAGGTTATGTCGATATAGGACTCGTTTTACTGTGGATATAGATACTTTTGCATCTGTTTCCTACAGCATCTTCACAAGGTCCTTTGCTGTTGTTCTGGGCTTGATTTGCACTTTTTGCACCAAAGTACATTCATCTCTAGCAGACAGAACGGAGTCTCCTTCCTGAGCGGTATGACGGCCGCATGGTCCCATGGTGTTTATACTTGCGTACTATTGTTTGTACAGATGAACGTGGTACATTCAGGCATTTGGAAATTGCTCCCAAGGACGAACCAGAATTGTGGAGGTCTACAAAAAAATTCTGTGGACTTGGCTGATTTCTTTAGATTTTCCCATGATGTCAAGCAAAGAGGCACATAGTTTGAAGATCCTATCAGAAGCTTCTAAAGCCATGACATACTTTTCCTGAATTTTCCAAGCTGTTTAAAGGCACAGTCAACTTAGTGTATGTAAACTTCTGAAGCACTGGAATTGTGATACAGTGAATTATAAGTGAAATAATCTGTCTGTAAACAATTGTTGGGAAAATTACTTGTGTCATGGACAAAGTAGATGTCCTAACCGACTTGACAAAACTATAGTTTGTTAACAAGACATTTGTGGAGTGGTGACGTGAGTAACTACAGGCCCATTAGTATACTACCTGTGGTGTGGAAGGTTGTTGAAAAGTGTGTAGCAGAACAACTGATTGGCCACCTCAACAACAGCCCCTTCACATTACACTCCATGCAGTTTGGCTTCAGAGCGAAACACTCCACAGAAACAGCCAACTGCTTTCTTCTGGAAAATGTGAAGTCCAAGATGGACAAAGGGGGCGTTGTTGGGGCTGTGTTTTTGGACCTAAGGAAAGTGTTTTATACAGTTAACCATGAGGTTCTCATCACAAAACTGTCCAAGTTCAACTTTCCCCCACAATGCCTTGAGATGGATGAAATCATACCTTGATGGCAGAACTCAGTGTGTCGCCCACTCTTAGCTATGATGTGGGCATGCCCCAAGGGTCAATACTGGGGCCCCTCCTGTTCAGCCTGTACATTAATGACCTGCCTTCTGTCTGTACTGGGTCTGTAGTTCAGCCTGTACATTAATGACCTGCATTCTGTCTGTACTGGGTCTGTAGTTCAGCCTGTACATTAATGACCTGCCTTCTGTCTGTACTGGGTCTGTAGTTCAGCCTGTACATTAATGACCTGCCTTCTGTCTGTACTGGGTCTGTAGTTCAGCCTGTACATTAATGATGTGCCTTCTGTCTGTACTGTAGTTCAGCCTGTACATTAATGACCTGCCTTCTGTCTGTACTGGGTCTGTAGTTCAGCCTGTACATTAGTACAGTTCAAATGTATGCAGATGATACAGTGATATATGTGCAAAGAGCAAACAACAAGCTGCACCAGAAGTCACTACTGTAATGGTCCAGGTTACATAGTGACTCACTACTGTAATGGTCCAGGTTACATAGTCACTCACTACTGTAATGGTCCAGGTTACATAGTGACTCACTACTGTAATGGTCCAGGTTACATAGTGACTCAGTGACTCACTACTGTAATGGTCCAGGTTACATAGTGACTCACTACTGTAATGGTCCAGGTTACATAGTGACTCAGTGACTCACTACTGTAATGGTCCAGGTTACATAGTGACTCAGTGACTCACTACTGTAATGGTCCAGGTTACATAGTGACTCAGTGACTCACTACTGTAGTGGTCCAGGTTACAAAGTGGCTCAGTGACTCACTACTGTAATGGTCCAGGTTACAAAGTGGATCAGTGACTCACTACTGTAATGGTCCAGGTTACAAAGTGGCTCAGTGACTCACTACTGTAATGGTCCAGGTTACATAGTGACTCACTACTGTAACGGTCCAGGTTACATAGTGACTCACTACTGTAATGGTCCAGATCACATAGTGACTCACCACTGTAACGGTCCAGGTTACATAGTGACTCACTACTGTAATGGTCCAGGTTACAGTGACTCACTACTGTAATGGTCCAGGTTACATAGTGACTCAGTGACTCACTACTGTAATGGTCCAGGTTACATAGTGACTCAGTGACTCACTGCTGTAATGGTCCAGGTTACATCGTGACTCAGTGACTCACTACGGTAATGGTCCAGGTTACACAGTGACTCACTACTGTAATGGTCCAGGTTACATAGTGACTAACTACTGTAATGGTCCAGGTTACATAGTGACTCACTACTGTAATGGTCCAGGTTACATAGTGACTCACTACTGTAATGGTCCAGGCTACATAGTGACTCACTACTGTAATGGTCCAGGTTACATAGTGACTCACTACTGTAATGGTCCAGGTTACATAGTGACTCAGTGACTCACTACTGTAATGGTCCAGGTTACAGTGACTCACTACTGTAATGGTCCAAGTTACATAGTGGCTGACTACTGTAATGGTCCAGGTTACATAGTGACTCAGTGACTCACTACTGTAATGGTCCAGGTTACATAGTGACTCAGTGACTCACTACTGTAATGGTCCAGGTTACATAATGACTCAGTGACTCACTACGGTAATGGTCCAGGTTATATAGTGACTCAGTTACTCACTACTGTAATGGTCCAGGTTACATAGTGACTCAGTGACTCGTGTTTGCATCTCAATGTGAAAAAAACTGTTTGCATGTTCTTCACAAAGAGGGCAACAGATGCTACTGAGCCAGATGTCTGTGTGTCAGGGGAGAAGCTACAGGTGGTATCTGATTTGAAGCATCATACTTGATTCCAACCTCTCTTTTAAAAAGCAGGTGAAAAAAGTAATTCAAATAACCAAATTCAACCTAGCTAATTTCCGATTTATACAAAATTGTTTGACTACAGAGGAAGCAAAACTGTACTTCAAATCTATGATACTCCCCCACTTAACATACTGCTTGACTAGTTGGGCACAAGCTTGCTGTACAACATTAAGACCTATTCAGTCTGTCTACAAACAGGCTCTCAAAGTGCTTGATAGGAAGCCCAATAGCCATCATCACTGTCACATCCTCAGAAAGCATGAGCTCCTGAGTTGGGAAAATCTTGTGCAATACACCGACGCATGTCTTGTATTCAAGATCCTAAACGGCCTGGCTCCTCCCCCTCCACTCAGTATTTTTGTTAAACAGAAAACCCAAACATATGGCACCAGATCCACAAGGTCTGCCATGAGAGGTGACTGTATAGTTCCCCTAAGGAAAAGCACCTTTAGTAAATCTGCATTCTCTGTGAGAGCTTCCCATAACAAAGCCATCACCTACAGAGAGATGAACCTGGAGAAGAGTCCCCTAAGCAAGCTGGTCCTGGGGCTCTGTTCACAAACACACCCCACAGAGAGATGAACCTGGAGAAGAGTCCCCTAAGCAAGCTGGTCCTGGGGCTCTGTTCACAAACACACCCTACAGAGAGATGAACCTGGAGAAGAGTCCCCTAAGCAAGCTGGTCCTGGGGCTCTGTTCACAAACACACCCTACAGAGAGATGAACCTGGAGAAGAGTCCCCTAAGCAAGCTGGTCCTGGGGCTCTGTTCACAAACACACCCCACAGAGAGATGAACCTGGAGAAGAGTCCCCTAAGCAAGCTGGTCCTGGGGCTCTGTTCACAAACACACCCCACAGAGCCATCACCTACAGAGAGATGAACCTGGAGAAGAGTCCCCTAAGCAAGCTGGTCCTGGGGCTCTGTTCACAAACACACCCCACAGAGCCATCACCTACAGAGAGATGAACCTGGAGAAGAGTCCCCTCAGCAAGCTGGTCCTGGGGCTCTGTTCACAAACACACCCCACAGAGAGATGAACCTGGAGAAGAGTCCCCTAAGCAAGCTGGTCCTGGGGCTCTGTTCACAAACACAAACACACCCTACAGAGAGATGAACCTGGAGAAGAGTCCCCTAAGCAAGCTGGTCCTGGGGCTCAGTTCACAAACACACCCCACAGAGCCCCCGGAAAGCAACACAAATAGACGCCAACTAAATCATGAGAAAGCAAAAAGATAATTATTTCACACATTGGAAAGAATTAACTAAACAGAGCAAACTAGAATGCTATTTGGCCCTACATAGAGAGTACACAGCGGCAGAATACCTGGCCACTGTGACTGACCCAAAATTAAGGAAAGCTTTGACTATGTACAGACTCAGTGAGCATAGCCTTGCTATTGAGAAAGGCCGCCGTAGGCAGACATGGCTCTCAAGAGAAGACAGGCTATGTGCTCACTGCCCACAAAATGAGGTGGAAACTGAGCTGCACTTCCTAACCTCCTGCCCAATGTATGACCATATTAGAGAGACATATTTCCCTCAGATTACACAGATTACACACAATTTTGAAAAACTCCCATATCTACTGGGTGAAATTCCACAGTGTGCCATCACAGCAGCAAGATTTGTGACCTGTTGCCACGAGAAAAGGGCAACCAGTGAAGAACAAACACCATTGTAAATACAACCCATATTTATGCTTATTTATTTTATCTTGTGTCCTTTAACCATTTGTACATTGTAAAAACACTGTATATATATATATTATGACATTTGTAATGTCTTTACTGTTTTGAAACTTCTGTATGTGTAATGTTTACTGTTCATTTTTGTTGTTTTGCACTTTATATATTCACTTTGTATGTTGTCTACCTCACTTGCTTTGGCAATGTTAACACATGTTTCCCATGCCAATAAAGCCCTTGAATTGAATTGAATTGAATTGAATTGATAGATGAGACAGATGGAGGGAGAGAGAGATGGAGGGAGAGAGAGAGATGAGGGAGAGAGAGATGTTGATAGATGGAGAGAGAGATGGAGGGAGAGAGATAGAGATGGAGAGATAGAGATGGAGATAGATGAGAGAGATGGAGGGAGAGAGACATGTTGATAGATGGAGAGAGAGATGGAGGGAGAGAGATAGAGATGGAGATAGATGGAGAGAGAGATGGAGGGAGAGAGATAGAGATGGAGAGAGATAGATGGAGATGGAGAGAGAGAGAGATGGAGAGGGAGAGAGAGAGAGATGGGGAGAGAGAGATGAGAGAGAGGGAGAGAGAGATGAGAGAGAGAGAGAGAGAGAGAGAGAGAGAGATGGGTAGAGATGAGGAGAGAGAGATTGGGAGAGATGGAGCGAGAGAGAGATGGGGAGAGAGAGAGATGGGGAGAGAGAGAGATGCGGAGGGGGAGAGAGATGGGGAGAGAGAGAGATGGGGAGGGGAGAGAGGGATGGGGAGGGCGAGAGAGATGGGGAGGGAGAGCGAGAGAGAGAGATGGGGAGAGATGTAGAGAGAGATAGATGGGGAGAGAGAGAGAGATGCGGAGGGGGAGAGAGATGGGGAGAGAGAGAGATGCGGAGGGGGAGAGAGATGGGGAGAGAGAGAGATGCGGAGGGGGAGAGAGATGGGGAGAGAGAGAGATGCGGAGGGGGAGAGAGATGCGGAGAGAGAGAGATGGGGAGGGGGAGAGAGGGATGGGAGGGGGAGAGAGATGCGGAGAGAGAGAGATGGGGAGGGGAGAGAGGGATGGGGAGAGAGAGATGGGGAGGGAGAGCGAGAGAGATAGATGGGGAGAGATGTAGAGAGAGATAGATGGGGAGAGAGGGAGAGAGATAGATGGGGAGAGAGAGAGAGAGAGATGGGGAGGGAGAGCGAGAGAGATAGATGGGGAGAGATGTAGAGAGAGAGAGATGGGGAGGGGGAGAGAGGGATGGGGAGGGGGAGAGAGAGAGAGATGGGGAGGGGGAGAAGAGGGAGAGAGAGAGATGGGGAGGGAGAGCGAGAGAGATAGATGGGGAGAGATGTAGAGAGAGAGAGATGGGGAGGGGGAGAGAGGGATGGGGAGAGAGAGAGAGAGAGAGATCGGGAGAGATGTAGAGAGAGAGAGATGGGAGGGGGGAGAGAGGGATGGGGAGGGGGAGAGAGGGATGGGGAGAGATGTAGAGAGAGAGAGATGGGGAGGGGGAGAGAGAGATGGGGAGGGGGAGAGAGGGATGGGGAGGGGAGATGGGTTGGGAGGGGGAGAGAGAGATGGGGAGGGGGAGAGAGGGATGGGGAGGGGGGAGAGAGGGATGGGGAGGGGGAGAGAGAGAGAGATGGGGAGGGGGAGAGAGGGATGGGGAGGGGGAGAGAGAGATGGGGAGGGGGAGAGAGAGATGGGGAGGGGGAGAGAGGGAGGGGAGGGGGAGAGAGAGAGAGATGGGGAGGGGGAGAGAGGGATGGGGAGGGAGAGAGAGAGAGAGATGGGGAGGGGGAGAGAGAGAGGGATGGGGAGGGGGAGAGAGAGAGAGATGGGGAGGGGGAGAGAGGGATGGGGAGGGAGAGAGAGAGAGGGATGGGGAGGGGGAGAGAGAGAGAGATGGGGAGGGGAGAGAGGGATGGGGAGAGAGAGAGAGAGAGAGATGGGGAGGGGGAGAGAGGGATGGGGAGGGGGAGAGAGGGATGGGGAGGGGGAGAGAGGGATGGGAGAGAGGGATGGGGAGAGAGGGAGGGGGAGAGAGGGAGGGGGAGAGATGTAGAGAGATGTGCTTACAGTAATGTACTTCCCTCACATTCATGACCTGACCTCTGAACCCACTCACCACTTCACGCACACCTCCTGCTCACAGAGGTCATATTCAGTTTAAAACGACCTTAATGTCTGTCATAAGACCCATAGATGGCCAATTGTCACTCTTCTCCTCTCAGAGTGTGTGTGTGTGTGTGTGTGCGTGTGCGTGTGCAGTGTGTGTGTGTGTGTGCATTAGATGCGATGCGGGGGGGATAATGTGTGATGACAGCGCTTGTTGCTGGAAGGACCGACTCTGTGATGTAAAGAGGCAGGTTCCGATGACAGTCACAGCTTTCCAGCTCAAACACAACGTGTCATTGGCTGGCCCTGTTAATAAGAGACAGGGGGGCTGATACTACGCAGTTTATTAGACTAACACACATTGACGGGACACATGGAGACCCCGGGGCCGTCCTCCTCTCTTCAGTTGGCTGCCCCTGTCAAAACTCACAACCTGCTGCCTGATTGACCTTAAGGTCAGCTGCAGCCTGGGGCTATCGCTCTCTCTGGCAGCGCTAACCGCTAACATATCTGTTGGCCCACAAAGTGAATGCTATGCTAATCGCTAACATCTCTGTTGGCCCGCAAAGTGAATGCTATGCTAACCGCTAACATCTTTGTTGGCCCACAAAGTGAATGCTATGCTAACCGCTAACATCTCTGTTGGCCCACAAAATGAATGCTATGCTAACCGCTAACATCTCTGTTGGCCCACAAAGTGAATGCTATGCTAACCGCTAACATCTCTGTTGGCCCGCAAAGTGAATGCTATGCTAACCGCTAACATCTTTGTTGGCCCACAAAGTGAATGCTATGCTAACCGCTAACATCTCTGTTGGCCCACAAAATGAATGCTATGCTAACCGCTAACATCTCTGTTGGCCCACAAAGTGAATGCTATGCTAACCGCTAACATCTCTGTTGGCCCACAAAGTGAATGCTATGCTAACCGCTAACATCTCTGTTGGCCTGCAAAGTGAATGCTATGCTAACCACTAACATCTTTGTTGGCCCACAAAGTGAGTGCTATGCTAACTGCTAACATCTCTGTTGTCCCATACAGTTAACGCTATGCGAACCACTAACATCCCTGTTGTCCCACACAGTTAACGCTATGCTAACCGCTAGCATCTCTGTTGTCCCACACAGTTAACGCTACGCTAACCGCTAACATCTCTGTTGCTGCCACACAGTTAACACTACGCTAACCGCTAACATCTCTGTTGCTGCCTCGCTCAGTGCGGTTAACTCACCACACAGTCACAAGAAAGAACTCACAGCAACACGGAGATAAAGACGCCACAGTATTTGTCGACGTCTGTCGTCCCGTAATAACTGGCTAGGGCTGAGAGCGTCTGTGTTGACGTATTAGACCGACCCGTGTTTAATAACAGCAGACACACACACGCATGGATGGATGCAACACACACACACACACACACAAACTGCCTACCCTAAAGACAAAAATGAATAGCAGAAAATAGTAGCCGTGACCTTTGACTTAACAAGTCACTGGATGCCTCCCAAATGGCAGCTTATTTCTATGTACGACTTTGACCTGAAGCTCATTTCCTGCAATTCAACACATTTTGCATGACTTATGCCACGTTAATATGGTACCTAGAGTGAGAATGACTAACAGAATCAATGCTGGCCATCTGGAGGACAGGGCCACTGGGGGTCAGGGCCACTGGGGGTCAGGGCCATCGGGAGGACAGGGCCACTGGGGGTCAGGGCCATCTGGAGGTCAGGGCCACTGGGGGTCAGGGCCATCGGGAGGACAGGGCCACTGGGGGTCAGGGCCATCGGGAGGACAGGGCCACTGGGGGTCAGGGCCACTGGGGGTCAGGGCCACTGGAGGTGAGGTCCACTTGGGGACAGGTCCATTGGAGGTCAGGGCCACTGGGGGTCAGGTCCACTGGAGGTGAGGTCCACTTGGGGACAGGTCCATTGGAGGTCAGGTCCACTGGGGGTCAGGGCCACTGGGGGACAGGGCCATCTGGAGGTCAGGGCCACTGGTGGTCAGAGCCATCTGGAGGACAGGGCCACTGGGGGTCAGGGCCATCTGGAGGACAGGGCCACTGGGGGTCACAGCCATCTGGAGGACAGGGCCATCTGGAGGTCAGGGCCACTGGGGGTCAGGGCCACTGGGGGTCAGGGCCACTGGGGGTCAGGGCCACTGGGGTACAGGACCATCTGGAGGTCAGAGCCATCTGGAGGACAGGGCCACTGGGGGTCAGAGCCATCTGGAGGACAGGGCCATCTGGAGGTCAGGGCCACTGGGGGTCAGAGCCATCTGGAGGACAGGGCCACTGGGAGTCAGAGCCATCTGGGGGACAGGGCAATCTGGAGGACAGGGCAATCTGGAGGACAGGGCAATCTGGAGGTCAGGGCCACTGGGGGTCAGGGCCACTGGGGGACAGGGCCATCTGGAGGACAGGGCCACTGGGGGACAGAGCCATCTGGAGGTCAGGGCCACTGGGGGACAGGGCCACTGGGGGTCAGGGCCATCTGGAGGACAGGGCCACTGGAGGACAGGGCCACTGGGGGTCAGGCCCACTGGAGGACAGGGCCATCTGGAGGTCAGGGCCATCTGGAGGACAGGGCCATCTGGAGGACAGGGCCACTGGTGGACAGGGCCACTGGAGGACAGGGCCACTGGGGGTCAGGGCCACTGGAGGTCAGGGTCCTCTGGAGGACAGGGCCATCTGGAGGACAGGGCCACTGGGGGAAAGGGCCACTGGGGGTCAGGGCCACTGGGGGACAGGGCCATCTGGAGGTCAGGGCCACTGGGGGTCAGGGCCATCTGGAGGTCAGGGCCACTGGGGGACACATCCCTGTTGTCCCACACAGTTAACGCTACGCTAACCACTAACATCTCTGTTGCTGCCTCGCTCAGTGCGGTTAACTCACCACACAGACACAAGAAAGAACTCACAGCAACACGGAGATAAAAACGCCACAGTATTTGTCGACGTCTGTCGTCCCGTAATAACTGGCTAGGGCTGAGAGCGTCTGTGTTGACGTATTAGACCGACCCGTGTTTAATAACAGCAGACACACACACGCATGGATGGATGCAACACACACACACACACACACACACAAACTGCCTACCCTAAAGACAAAAGAAAATGAGTAGCAGAAAATAGTAGCCGTGACCTTTGACTTAACAAGTCACTGGATGCCTCCCAAATGGCAGCTTATTTCTATGTACGACTTTGACCTGAAGCTCATTTCCTGCAATTCAACACATTTTGCATGACTTATGCCACGTTAATATGGTACCTAGAGTGAGAATGACTAACAGAATCAATGCTGGCCATCTGGAGGACAGGGCCACTGGGGGTCAGGGCCACTGGGGGTCAGGGCCACTGGAGGTGAGGTCCACTTGGGGACAGGTCCATTGGAGGTCAGGTCCACTGGGGGTCAGGGCCACTGGGGGACAGGGCCATCTGGAGGTCAGGGCCACTGGTTGTCAGAGCCATCTGGAGGACAGGGCCACTGGGGGTCAGGGCCATCTGGAGGACATGGGCACTGGGGGTCACAGCCATCTGGAGGACAGGGCCATCTGGAGGTCAGGGCCATCTGGAGGTCAGCGCCACTGGTCAGGGCCACTGGGGGACAGGGCCACTGGGGGTCAGGGCCACTGGGGGACCGAGCCATCTGGGGGTCAGGGCCATCTGGGGGACAGGGCCATCTGGAGGACAGGGCCACTGGGGGACAGAGCCATCTGGAGGTCAGGGCCACTGGGGGACAGGGCCACTGGGGGTCAGGGCCATCTGGAGGACAGGGCCACTGGAGGACAGGGCCACTGGGGGTCAGGGCCACTGGAGGACAGGGCCACTGGGGGTCAGGGCCACTGGGGGACAGAGCCACTGGGGGTCAGGGCCACTGGAGGACAGGGCAACTGGGGGTCAGGGCCACCGGGGGTCTCAGGAAACTAGGCATATGTCACGCGCCACTACTTCACAGGAACGGAATTTGAATGTCAACTTATTATTATAATTTTTTATCAAAATGTGTTTTTATGGCAGAATTGCCTTCTGGAACATGTGAACTTTCATGTGCCTTAATAACAAACTTGTATGTAAATACAAGTAAAATTGTTAACCTCTCTGAACTACCGATACCGGATACGGGTTTGAATTCGACAACATACGGTGTTCGTCACAAATAGTCATATTAAATATTCATGAAAATACAAGTGTCTCACATGCTTCAAAAGCCTAGAATCTTGCTAATCCAACTGCGTTGTCATCTTTAAAAAATAATGTATTGCGAAAGAAATAGCTGCGATTATCTGAGCATAGACCCCCATATCAAACTACTTATTCAACCAGCACTTGCGTAACAAAGTCACAGATTGCATTGAAATAAATCGTTTACCTTTGAAGATCTTGCTCTGGTTGCAATCCCAAGGCTCACTGTTACACAATGAATGGTCGTTTGTTCGGTAAATCCATTTTTTATAGCCTAACACGAAACATTTTGTGAACGCATATCTCGTTGAATTTCCTGTCATACAATTTTCAAAGTAACGTCCAACGCAAAGAGACTCTCTTTTCCTTGTTTTTTTTCCCTCTCTTTCCAGTCATGTTTGGTTTACTTGCAATCAACTCTTTGTTTGGAACACAATGAACCCTGATGGGCCATTTACCTAGCTAGCCACATGTCTAAACAAAAGACTCCACGCAAGTAACCATTTCAATAGAATGTTTATGATGTCACTGCGACAACTGTCAATAGACGTAGCTGGTAAATTTGCTCTACTTCCGTTTTCAGAGCACTCTCGTCTGAGCGCAGAATAACTGACGAAGGAATTAAATTGTTGACAGCAGCTACAGTCACCAACACTCTGGATGAAATAAAAGGGTGAGAAAAATGGTCAGAGTGAGATTTTCTCTCATTCTCTTTGCATCCTGTAGCTCTAACTCCAAAAAGTTCTGGGACACTGTAAAGTCCATGGAGAATAAGAGCACCTCCTGCCCGAAGCCCACTGCACTGAGGCTAGGTAACACTGTCAACACCGATAAATCCACGATAATCGAGAATTTCAACAAGCATTTCTCTATGGCTGGCCATGCTTTCCTCATGGCTACCCCTACCCCAGCCAACAGCTCCGCACCCCCCGCAGCTACTTGCCCAAGCCTCCCTATCTTCTCCTTCACCCAAATCCAGATAGCTGATGTTCTGAAAGAGCTGCAAAACCTGGACCCATACAAATCAGCTGGACCCTCTCTACAATTATCCGCCGCCAATGTTGCAACCCCTGTTACTAGTCTGTTCAACCTTTCTTTCGTATCGTCCGAGATTCCTAAAGATTGGAAAGCTGCCGTGGTCATCCCCAAACTGTTACAGACCTATATCTATCCTACCCTGCCTTTCTAAGGTCTTTGAAAGCCAAGTTAACAAACAGATCACCGATCATTTCAAATCCCACCGTACCTTCTCCACTATGCAATCTGGTTTCCGAGCTGGTCATTGGTGCACCTCAGCCACACTCAAGGTATTAAACGATATCATAACCGCCATCGATAAAAGACAGTACTGTGCAGCCGTCTTCATCGACCTGGCCAAGGCTTTCGACTCTGTCAATCACAACTTTCTTATCGGCAGACTCAACAGCCTTCTCAAATAACTGCCTCGCCTGGTTCACCAAGTACTTCGCAGACAGAGTTCAGAGTGTCAAATCGGAGGGCCTGTTGTCCGGACCTCTGGCAGTCTCTATGGGGGTACCACAGGGTTCAATTCTTGGGCCGACTCTTTTCTCTGTATATATCAATGATGCCGCTCTTGCTGCAGGTGATTCTTTGATCCACCTCTACACAGACGACACCATTCTGTATACATCTGGTCCTTCTTTGGACACAATGTTAACAAACCTCCAAACTGGCTAGATCAAAGAACACACTAGATGTGTATGTACGTGTCTGTGTGTGTGTGTGTACGTGAGGAGGCCATGAAGACAAGGGTGGAGCCTGAGGAGGTCATGAAGACAAGGGTGGAGCCTGAGGAGGCCATGAAGACAAGGGAGCAGACTGAGGAGGTCATGAAGACAAGGGAGGAGCCTGAGGAGGCCATGAAGACAAGGGAGGAGACTGAGGAGGTCATGAAGACAAGGGAGGAGCCTGAGGAGGTCATGAAGACAAGGGAGGAGCCTGAGGAGGTCATGAAGACAAGGGTGGAGCCTGAGGAGGCCATGAATACAAGGGAGGAGCCTGAGGAGGCCATGAAGACAAGGGTGGAGCCTGAGGAGGACATGAAGAAAAGGGAGGAGACTGAGGAGGACATGAAGACAAGGGTGGAGCCTGAGGAGGACATGGGTGGAGTTCACCTGCTACACACACAGACATGCACACCCACCCATCCACACCATAGAGTTAACCTGTTACAGATGACATATCCCCATAGACAGACAGTGATTACAAAACCATGCTAGCTAGAGTCAGCACTCCTGTCAAGCCTAATTTAGGAGGGCTAGGTTTATGTTGCAGAGATACTGGTGAGGTGAGGACTGTAACATCTAGAGTGATGGAACAGTAACTACATACAGTAGAGAGAGAGAGAGAGAGAGAGAGAGAGAGAGAGAGAGAGAGAGAGAGAGAGAGAGAGAGAGAGAGAGAGAGAGAGATGTTTGTTGAGATGCAGCCAGAGTGTAAGGCTCATAAGGGGAGCAATGGAAAGGTCACTTCCCCATTATCATACACATCCACCCTCCTAGGGAGCTGTTGGGCAGAATGCCATGGAGCAACAGAGACATGATGAAACCAGAGCTTTCACTTTATACCCAGCAGGAGTGTCGAGAGGGGAGGACGGGTAAAGGAGACAAGAGAAGGAGAGAAAGTGAAAGGAGAGGAGGATCGAGGAGAAGAGGAGAGAGAAGAGTACAGAAGAGAGGAGAGGATAGTCTTCTTCCTCAGGGTACCCAAGTGGAACAAGGATTAGTCCCAGCAGTGTCTGAAGCACTCAGCTAAACTGTGTCAGAAGACTTCAATAATGCACATCTGTCTCCGTATGGATTTTATGACACATTACAGAGACATCAAGTTGTCTAACACACCACTTACTAAAGCATAACACACATGCAGAGCAAACACAACAAACAAACAGACACACAAAAGCATTGCGCACACACACACACACACACACACACACACACCCACAAACACACCCACACACGCGATGATGTACCAAGATGGTGCCGACAGAGGGCCGCCTCGCTTCTAGCTCTCAGGAAACTATATATTATCTCTTATATTGTTAGAAAATTATAGTTTACAAGCATTCTGCCACACACACACACACACACACAAACACACACACACACACAGGCTTCTCCATAATGTGAAAAGCAGTGGCCTAATGTGGTTCACTGTACCTAAAGCAGTGGCCTCATGTGGTTCACTGTACCTAAAGCAGTGGCCTCATGTGGTTCACTGTACCTAAAGCAGTGGCGTCATGTGGTTCACTGTACCTATATGGAAGTCTATTCATTCTGACTGATATCCCAGTCCCTGCCGCTGAAAAACATCCCCACAGCATGATGCTGCCACCACCATGCTTCACCGTAGGGATGGTGCCAGGTGTCCTCCAGACGTGACGCTTGGCATTCAGGCCAAAGAGTTCAATCTTGGTTTCATCAGACCAGAGAATCTTGTTTCTCCTGGTCTGAGAGTCATTAGGTGCCTTTTGGCAAACTCCAAGCGGGCTGTCATGTGCCTTTTACTGATGAGTGGCTTCCGTCTGGCCACTCTACCATAAAGGTCTGATTGGTGGAGTGTTGTAGAGATGGTTGTCCTTCTGGAAGGTTCTCCCATCTCCACAGAGGAACTCAGGAGCTCTGTCAGAGTGACCATTGGGTTCTTGGTCACCTCCCTGACCAAGACCCTTCTCACCTGATTGCTCAGTTTGGCCGGGCGGCCAACTCTAGGAAGAGTCTTGGTGGTTCCAAACGTCTTCCATTTAAGGTTGATGGAGGCCGCTGTGTTCTTGGTACATTCAATGCTGTAGAAAGTTATAGAAACATCTCAAGGATGATCAATGGAAACAGGATGAACCTGACCTCAACTTCTCATAGCAAAGGGTCTGAATACTTATGTAAATAAGGGTCTGAATACTTATGTAAATAAGGGTCTGAATACTTATGTAAATAAGGTACTTGTGTTTTTTTATATATATATACACATTTGTAAACATTTAAAAAAATATGTTTTCACTTTGTCATTATGGGGTATTGTGATGTCATTATGGGGTATTGTGATGTCATTATGGGGTATTGTGATGTCATTATGGGGTATTGTGATGTCATTATGGGGTATTGTGATGTCATTATGGGGTATTGTGATGTCATTATGGGGTATTGTGATGTCATTATGGGGTATTGTGATGTCATTATGGGGTATTGTGATGTCATTATGGGGTATTGTGATGTCATTATGGGGTATTGTGATGTCATTATGGGGTATTGTGATGTCATTATGGGGTATTCAAATCAAATCAATTCCATTTGTCACATGCGCCAAATACAACAGGTGGCATGCTGACTGCAGGAATGTCCACCAGAGCTGTTGCCAGAGAATTTAATGTTAATTTCTCTACCATAAGCCACCTCCAACAGCATTTTAGAGAATTTGGCAGTACTTCCAACTGGCCTCACAACCACAAACCACGGGTAACCACGCCAGCCCAGGACCTCCACAACCTTTTGAGACCGGCCACTCGGACAGCTGATGAAACTGTGTGTTTGCACAACCGAAGAACTTCTGCACAAACTGCCAGAAACCGTCTCAGCAACGCTTATCTGTGTGCTCGTCGTCCTCACCAGGGTCTTGACCTGACTGCAGTTCGGTGTCGTAGCCGAAATGCTCACCTTCGATGGCCACTGAGACGCTGGAGAAGTGTGCTCTTCACGGATTCTTCCCGGTATCAACTGTACCGGGCAGACCGCATGTATGGCGTTGTGTGGGCGAGCGGTTTGCTGATGTCAACACTGTGAAAAGAGGGCCCCATGGTGGCTGTGGGGATATGGTATGGGCAGGCATAAGCTACAGACAACAAACACAATTGCATTTTATCGATGGCAATTTGAAATACACAGAGATACCGTGATGAGATCCTGAGGCCCATTGTCCTGCCATCACCTCATGTTTCAGCACGATAATGCACGGCCCCATGACATAAGGATCTGTATACAATTCCTGGAAGCTGAATATGTCCCAGTTCTTCCATGACCTCTCTCTCTCTCTCTACCTCTCACTCTCTCTCTTTACCTCTCACTCTCTACCTCTCTCATTTCAGACTAAGCACTACTGAAAGGTTTGGTCCCAAACGGCACACAAAAGTCTAGCACTATTTCGTGAATGGGGTGCCATTTGTGATGCACACTAAGTGTGTTGGTTAACATGTTGAAATGGGCAGGCGGGAGGCGGGGAAAAGGGAAAAATAAAAACCTGATTAAATGAATCTATCTGATAACAGCTGACAGAGCTGAGAGTATTAATGCACATTAGTGGTGGTCTGGGGTCGCTGGTCTCTGAATATGGCAGTCAGCCTACATCTCAAATGGCACCCTTTCCCCCATATAGTGTGCTATCTTTGACTCGGACAATAGGGGGAAAAGGGCGCCATTTGGGACACGATACTTATGGCACTCCGACAGACAGTGAGAACATTTTACATGAACATTTTAGTAATTTAGCAGACACTCTTATTCAGAGCGATTTACAGGAAGCGGTAAGTGGATACATTTGTACTGGTCCCCCACATGGGAATCAAACCCACAACCCTCGTGTTGCAAGAGCCGTGCTCTACCAACTGAACCGTGCTCTACCTACTGAACCGTGCTCTACCAACTGAACCGTGCTCTACCAACTGAACCGTGCTCTACCAACTGAACCGTGCTCTACCAACTGTACCGTGCTCTACCTACTGAACCGTGCTCTACCTACTGAACCGTGCTCTACCAACTGAACCGTGCTCTACCAACTGAACCGTGCTCCACCAACTGAACCGCGCTCTACCAACTGAACCGTGCTCTACCAACTGAACCGTGCTCCACCAACTGAACCGTGCTCTACCAACTGAACCCTGCTCCACCAACTGAACCCTGCTCCACCAACTGAACCGTGCTCTACCAACTGAACCGTGCTCACCGCGCTCTACCAACTGAACCGTGCTCTACCAACTGAACCTTGCTCTACCAACTGAACCTTGCTCTACCAACTGAACCGTGCTCTACCAACTGAACCGTGCTCTACCAACTGAACCGTGCTCTACCAACTGAACCGTGGTCTACCAACTGAACCGTGCTCTACCAACTGAACTGTGATCTACCAACTGAACCACAGAAGTTGTCTTCCTCTTTCCTCTCCTCTCTCCTCCCTACATCCCTCCTTCCCTACATCTCCTTATCCCTCCTTCCCTACATCCCTCCTTCCCTACATCCCTCCTTCCCTACATCCCTCCTTCCATACATCCCTCCTTCCCTACATCCCTACATCCCTCCTTCCATACTTTGTTTGCGTAACGCCAGCTCCTTCAATGAAGACAAAAGCCTAACTCCATTTTCAGCTTCACTGGGTTGCTGTCGTAAATTAAATCCCAGCATTAGCAGAGAGGTCAGAGGTCAAACTGAGAACACTTATCACAGCTATTAGAGTTACAGTTCAAGTTCAAGATAAAAAAGTAATGATTTTATATCATTTTATATAATTGACATTATATTATATATTATAATTGCCTTAAAACCAGTTGACTCTTAACAAGGTAACATAGAGAGACTTCAGAAGGTTTTCAAACCCACATTTCCACATTGTTACGTTACAGCCTTATTCTAAAATGGATTAAAATACATATACATCCTCTGTGGTGATGGGAGAACCTTCCAGAAGGACAACCATCTCTGCAGTACTGCACCAATCAGGCCTTTATGGTAGGGTGGCTAGACGGAAGCCACTCCTCAGTAAAAGGCACATGACAGTCCACTTGGAGTTTGTCAAAAGGCACCTAAAGGACTCAGATCATGAGAAACCAAGATTCTCTGGTCTGATGAAACAAATATTGAACTCTTTGGCTTGAATGCCGAGCGTCACGTCTGGAGGAAACCTGGCACCACCCCTATGGTAATGCGTGGTGGTAGCAGCATCATGCTGTGGGGATGTTTTTCAGAGGCAGGTACTGGGAGTCTAGTCAGGATCGAGGGAAAGATGAACGGAGTAAAGTACAGAGAGATCCTTGATGAAAACCTGCTCAGGAGCTTTCAGGACCTCAGACTGGGGTGAAGGTTCACCTTCCAACAGGACAACAACCCTAAGCACACAGCCAAGACAACGCAGGAGTGGTTTCGGGACAAGTCTATGAATGTCCTTGAGTGGCCCAGCCAGAGCCCGGACTTGAACAAACATCTCTGGAGAGATCTGAAAATAGCTGTAAAGCGACGCTCCCCATCCAACCTGACAGAGCTTGAGAGGATCTGCAGAGAAGAATGGGAGAAACTCCCCAAATACAGGTGTGCCAAGCTTGTAGAATCCTACCCAAGAAGACTCAAGACTGTAATTGCAGGTGCATTAACAAAGTTTCTGAGTAAAGGGTCTGAATACTTATGTAAATGTGATATTTCAGTGGTTTACTTTGAATACATTATTAATATTAGACTTAATTAAAGCATAAAAGTTTTTAAAACACGTCTTTGCTTTGTCAGGATGGGTTATTGTGTGTAGATTGATGAGGGGGAAAAAATATGTCTGTAACGTAACAAAATGTGGATCTGAATATTTTCCTAATGCATTGTGGGAGATGAGAGACAGAGAGATCCACTGCATCTCTAGAGATGGTCTTTTAGGTGATTGATGACTGGAAAAAGGCACAGCGATGTTGGTGGGTAATAAGAGGTCTCACTCTTCCTCTATGTAACAATGTACAAATGGTTAAAGTACAAAAGGGAAAATAAATAAGCATAAATATGGGTTGTATTTACAGTGGTGTTTGTTCTTCACTGGTTGCCCTTTTCTTGTGGCAACAGGTCACAAATCTTGCTGCTGTGATGGCACACTGTGGTATTTCACCCAGTAAAATTGGATTTGTTTTCAAATTCTTTGTGGATCTGTGTAATCTGAGGGAAATATGTGTTTCTGTCCTGGGGCTCTGTGGGGTGTGTTTGTGTTTGTGAAAAGAGCCCCAGGACCAGCTTGCTTAGGGGAATCACTCTCTCTGTGTCTCTCCCCCCCCCCCCACCCCTATGGGCTTGATTGACATGGGAAATATATGTTAACATTGCCAAAGCAAGTCAGGTAGATAATAAACAAAGTGGAATAAACAATACAAATAGTAAACAGTAACCACTCACAGAAGTTCCATAAGAATAATTACATGACAAATGTCATATTATGTCTATATACAATGTTGCAGAACGATGTGCAAAAGGGAAATAAATAAGCATAAATATGGGTTGTATTTACAATGGTGTTTGTTCTTCACTAGTTGCCCTTTTCTTGGGGCAACAGGTCACACATCGTGTAACAGCCGTGTAACAGCAGTGTAACAGCCGTGTAACAGCAGTGTAACAGCAGTGTAACAGCCGTGTAACAGCTGTGTAACAGCAGTGTAACAGCCATGTAACAGCTGTGTAACAGTGTAACCGTAGCCGTGTAACAGCCGTGTAACAGCCGTGTAACAGCCGTGTAACAGCAGTGTAACAGCCGTGTAACAGCTGTGTAACAGCAGTGTAACAGCCGTGTAACAGCCGTGTAACAGCCGTGTAACAGCAGCTTAACAGCCGTGTAACAGCCGTGTAACAGCAGTGTAACAGCCGTGTAACATCGGTGTAACAGCGGTGTAACATCCGTGTAACAGCCGTGTAACAGCAGTGTAACAGCCGTGTAACAGCAGTGTAACAGCCGTGTAACAGCCGTGTAACGGCAGTGTAACGGCAGTGTAACAGCAGTGTAACCATGTCAGGTATCTTGACTCAATATTACCAGTGAGGTAACTCACTCTGCCACACAGACAGCATAGCAACACAAACTTGGTAAATGTGTGTCAAAAACCAAAAAACGACATCTCTCCTGATGGATTTGGGAGAGATGGGCTGCATGATCTTTACCAATTACACCAGTACTGAGTCTATGTACTGGTAAGCTGCACATGGACTCAGTACTGGTACCCTGAACATAGACTCAGTACTGGTACCCCTGAACATAGACTCAGTACTGGTACCACTGAACATAGACTCAGTACTGGTACCCTGAACATAGACTCAGTACTGGTACCCTGAACATAGACTCAGTACTGGTACCCTGAACATAGACTCAGTACTGGTACCCTGAACATAGACTCAGTACTGGTACCCTGAACATAGACTCAGTACTGGTACCCTGAACATAGACTCAGTACTGGTACCCTGAACATAGACTCAGTACTGGTACCCTGCACATAGACTCAGTACTGGTACCCTGCACATAGACGCAGTACTGGTACCCTGAACATAGACGCAGTACTGGTACCCCTGAACATAGACTCAGTACTGGTACCCTGAACATAGACTCAGTACTGGTACCCCTGCACATAGACTCAGTACTGGTACCCTGAACATAGACTCAGTACTGGTACCCCTGAACAAAGACTCAGTACTGGTACCCTGAACATAGACTCAGTACTGGTACCCTGAACATAGACGCAGTACTGGTACCCTGAACATAGACGCAGTACTGGTACCCTGAACATAGACTCAGTACTGGTACCCTGCACATAGACTCAGTACTGGTACCCTGAACATAGACTCAGTACTGGTACCCTGAACATAGACTCAGTACTGGTACCCTGAACATAGACTCAGTACTGGTACCCCTGAACATAGACTCAGTACTGTACCCTGAACATAGACTCAGTACTGGTACCCTGAACATAGACTCAGTACTGGTACCCTGCACATAGACTCAGTACTGGTACCCCTGAACATAGACTCAGTACTGGTACCCTGAACATAGACTCAGTACTGGTACCCTGAACATAGACTCAGCACTGGTACCCTGAACATAGACTCTATTACATCTATGTTTTCTCTCTGCATTGTTGGGAAGAGCCTGTTTAGCATTTCACCTGTTGTTTACTAAGCATATGACTTATACAAATGTATTTCAAAATACCAACTAAAGCTAATTAAATCCTTTTTTTATATATATATATCTCTGAGCTCATCCAATGCCAGCAAAAGATCTTGACACACTTCATCACGGCAAAACCAAACAAACTATGGTCCCATTTAATCTTTTATGACTGAGTGACAAAACAAACTCGTGGGAGCCCAAAAAAATGCCAGGCTAGTCGCTTAACTTCCCTTCCCCGCTTCTCTCCCCCCTGCCTGGCGTCCCCGTCACCTGATTTAGAGGAGAGAGAGAAGAGTCCTAACCATCTCCTTTCCCAGAAGCTCTGGAGAGAGGAGCAACACAGAGTGGCCTATCGATTTGAGAGTGCCAGATGGTAATGGAGTGCACACAGAAAGCTGTAAATTGAGGTTTGCTCGTTACTCTTTGCTTATACAAGAGGACAGAGCTGCAGCAGCTGTGCCAATGCTGGGGTATGAAACCTGGGACATTACATTACACAAGCAGAGAAGAAAGAGAAGAGAAGAGAAGAGAGAGAAAGAGAAGAGAAGAGAAGAGAAGAGAAGAGAAGAGAAGAGAAGAGAAGAGAAGAGAAGAGAAGAGAAGAGAAGAGAAGAGAAGAGAAGAGAAGAGAGAGAAGAGAAGAGAAGAGAAGAGAAGAGAGAGAGAAGAGAAGAGAAGAGAAGAGAAAAAGAAAGAGAAGAGAAGAGAAGAGAAGAGAAGAGAAGAGAAGAGAAGAGAAAGAGAAGAGAAGGAGAAAGAAGAAAGAGAAGAGAAGAGAAGAGAAGAGAAGAGAAGAGAAGAGAAAGAAGAGAAGAGAAGAGAAGAGAAGAGAAGAGAGAAAGAAGAAGAGAAGAGAAGAGAAGAGAAGAGAAGAGAAGAAGAGAAAGAGGAAGAGAAGAGAAGAGAAGAGGAAGAGAAGAGAAGAGAAGAGAAGAGAAGAGAAGAGAAGAAGAGAAGAGAAGAGAAGAGAAGAGAAGAGAAGAGAGAAGAGAGAAGAGAAGAGAAGAGAAGAAGAGAAGAGAAGAGAAAGAAGAGAAGAGAAGAGAAGAGAAGAGAAGAGAAGAGAGAGAAGAGAAGAGAAGAGAAGAAAAGAGAAGAGAAAGAGAAGAGAAGAAAGAGAAGAGAAGAGACAGAGAAAGAAAGAGAAAGAAGAAGAGAGAAGAGAAGAGAAAGGAAGAGAAGAGAAGAGAGAGAGAAAGAGAAGAGAAGAGAAGAGAAGAAGAGAAGAAGAAAGAAAGAGAAGAGAAAGAAAGAGAAGAGAAGAGAAGAGAAGAGAAGAGAAGAGAAGAGAAGAGGAAAGGAAAGTAGGAAAGAGAGAGTAGAAAGAGAAGAGACAGAGAAAGAGAAGAGAAGAGAGAGAAGAGAAGAGAAAGAAGAGAAAGAAAGAGAAGAGGAGAGAGGAGAGAGAGAAGAGAAGAGAAGAGAGAGAAGAGAAGAGAGAGAGATGGAAGAGAAGGAGAAGAGAAGAGTAAGAAGAAGAGAAGAGAAGAAGCAGAGAGAGAGGAAGAGAAGAAAGGAGAAGAGAAGAGAGAAGAGGAGAAGCAGAGATAGAGAAGAGAAGAGAAAGGAAGAGAAGAGAAGAGAAGAGAAGAGAAGAGAAAGAGAAGAGAAGAGAAGAGAAGAGAAGAGAAGAGAAGTAGAAGAGAAAGAAAGAGAAGAGAAGAGAAGAGAAGAGAAGAGAAGAAAGATAAGAGAAGAGAAGAGAAAGAAGAGAGAGAGGAGGAGGGAGAGGGAGAGGAGAGGAAGAATAGGTAGAGGAGAGGAGAGGAGATGAGAGGAGAGGAGAGGAGGAGAGGAGTAGGAGAGCCTGAGATACAGACCAAACACTGACCTGTTGCCTTGAGATATAGACCAAAAACACTGACCTGTTGCCTTGAGATATAGACCAAACACACTGACCTGTTGCCTGAGATATAGATCCAAAACAACTGACCTGTTGCCTTGAGATATAGATTCAAACACTGACCTGTTGCCCTTGAGATACAGATTCAACACTGACCTGTTGCCTTGAGATATAGGACCAAAAACACTGACCTGTTGCCTTGAGATACAGATTCAAACACTGACCTTGTTGCCTTGAGATATAGACCAAAACACTGACCCTGTTCCTTGAGATACAGATTCCAAACACTGACCTGTTGCCTTGAGATACAGATTCAACACTGACCTGTGCCTTGAGATACAGATTCAAACACTGACCTGTTGCCTTGAGATACAGTAACCAAAAAACACTGACCTGTTGCCTTGAGATATAGATCAAAACACTGACCTGTTGCCTTCAGATATAGAACCAAACACTGACCTGTTGCCTTGAGATATAGACCAAAAACACTGACCTGTTGCCTTGAGATATAGATCAAAACACCTGACCTGTTGCCTTGAGATATAGACCAAAACACTGACCATGTTGCCTTGAGATACAGATTCAAACACTGACCTGTTGCCTTGAGATACAGATTCAAACATCTGACCTGTTGCCTGAGATACAGGATTCAAACACTGACTGTTTGCCTTGAGATACAGATCAAACACTGCCCTGTTGCCCTTGAGATATAGATCAAACACTGACCTGTTGCCTTGAGATATAGACCAAAACACTGACCTGTTGCCTTGAAGATATAGATCAACACTGACCTGTTGGAATCATATAATATAAGAATTTCTATTGTGAAGTGGATCATTCAGCGACTGGCCTGATCACCAACAATGACGGAGTGATGGTCAGGTGAAAGTAATCTCTCCCTCAACCGTCAACAAAAAACGAAGGAGATGATCGTGGACTTCAGGAGACAGCAGTGG
>NW_022262609.1:0-5780 GCF_002021735.2 Oncorhynchus kisutch | reverse complement strand
CTCCCCACCCCCCTCCCACTCCCACTCCCCTTCTCCACCCACTCCCTTCCCCCTCACCACCCACTCCCCCCCTCATCACCCACTCCCCACCCCCCTCCCACTCCCACTCCCCTTCTCCTCCCACTCCCCTCCCCCTCACCACCCACTCCCCCCACCTCATCAACCACTCCCCACCCCCCTTCCACTCCCACTCCCCTTCCCCTCCCCATCAATCTCTGTGGTTGGTTGTATTTCCTGAAGCCTAATTAGTAATTCACCTTTACGTGATATGACATCACGTTGTTACTTTTAACTATACAAAGAAAGAAAGAAATAGGACAGGAGATGAGTGTTACAAATTGTACGGATCAATGGTTGGGTGCCTATATTAAGCTTATGGCTCAAATTATTTTGTTAATGTCAAGGGATGTCTCATCATTATTTTTCACCTTTATTTCTCATCAGTGTTCAGCTTGATCAATATTTTGGCTATTCTTGCCTGTTGTAAAATGATCAAATACATGTCTGATTCAATACAATTCTGAACATGCAGAGGTACCAATAAATTGTCCAGTCCACTTATTGTGCTCTGTTTTCATGTACATTCCCCTGTTGGCTAAGATTTGAATTTGACTAATTCTTGTGTATTAGTAATTAGTTCCAAAACAATAGAAATGTAGTTGTGTACCGCTGCTGTTTGGCTGATGTCCAACAGTCCATGACCAGCTCTGTTGACCATGAGAGCATTTTGCCGACAGAAAATGGGTTTTGGCCCACTTTTTAGGCTCTGAATGACATGTGGTCTATTGTTTACCTTGTCATCAATGACATGTGGTCCGTTGTTTACCTTGTCATCAATGACATGTGGCCCGTTGTTTACCTGGTAACCTGGCAACCACAAGGGCGTTTCAATGAGCTGTAGGTCAAGGTGAGCTCATGAATATAAGCACCCCGCCCACTGAGTGTAATAATTTATGACATTATTATATTGCTTTTCTTAGAATCTCAAAGCTCCTCAAGAGCAAAATAAATATGATATAGTTCATTAACAATAGAGATGAGAGAAATGGTTTCTTCAATTCTGACCATTGTAATAGTGTGAAAATATATATGGATGCTGTTTTGGTCTTTCAAAGGCTATTTTTACTTGGGAAATAGGATGCCTGTGCCCGACAGAGACAAAGTTATCATTATCCGTCAGGTGATTGGTTGAGCCCTTGTCAAAACACAAAACAATGGCAAACTATTTCTCACCCCTCAGATTTAAAACGGGACTTTGTGGCTGTTGGTAACTAGTGACAACCCTAAAAGCAGTAGTAACCACCAATTTCAATCACAGTTATTAATTTTTTTTAAATAAAAAAAATACATATCTAATATTTCCACCACCCTTATAACATTGTCACCCAAAAATAGCTTATTAACTAGCAATAGGACACCTCAGCCATTTTCTTATAAAACTAGCAATGCTAGCTAGCTTACTACCATTAGGTAGACTGCGTCTAGACTCGGTAGCTCATAAGCACATACTACACATCGCATAGGCTTCAAGAGGTTAGATATGATTATATTGTGGGCAAGAACAACTGGCTACGAGTTTGTTTTCAACCAAAATACAGTATGTTCAACTCATAACTAATTTAACCCATTGACCAACGCATTTAGAAGGATAACTAAATGCAACTGTAGCTAGCTAGCATGCTGGCTAACATTGGCAAACATTTGTACTTTTTATTTTATTTTATTTTATTTATTTAACCAGGTAGGCTAGTTGAGAACACCTTTATTTAACCAGGTAGGCTAGTTGAGAACACCTTTATTTAACCAGGTATGCTAGTTGAGAACACCTTTATTTAACCAGGTAGGCTAGTTGAGAACACCTTTATTTAACCAGGTAGGCTAGTTGAGAACACCTTTATTTAACCAGGTAGGCTAGTTGAGAACACCTTTATTAACCAGGTAGGCTAGTTGAGAACACCTTTATTTAACCAGGTAGGCTAGTTGAGAACACCTTTATTTTAACCAGGTAGGCTAGTTGAGAACACTTTATTTAACCAGGTAGGCTAGTTGAGAACACCTTTATTTAACCAGGTAGGCTAGTTGAGAACAAGTTCTCATTTACAACTGGGACCTGGCCAAGATAAAGCAAAGCAAGTGAGACACAGACAACAACACAGAGTTACACATAAACAAACCCACACACAACAGAAAGATCTGTATAAAGTCTATATACAGTGTGAATGGCAAGGCAATAAATAGGCCATAGTAGCGAAGTAATTACAATTTAGCAGATTAACACTGGAGTGATAGAGGAGCAGATGATGATGTGTAAGTAGAGATACTGGGGTGCAAAAGAGCAAGAGGGTAAGTAATAAAATGGGGATGAGGTAGTTGGGTGGGCTATTTACAGATGGGCTGTGTACAGATCCTTAATGTGAGTCTGGAAGGAGAGTTTACAGTCTAACCAGACATCCAGGTATTTGAAGTTATCCACGTATTCTAGGTCAGAACCGGCCAGAGTAGTGATGCTGGACGGGCGGACAGGTGCGGGCAGTGATCGGTTGAAGAGCATGCACTTAGTTTTACTTGTATTTAAAAGCAGTTGGAGGCCACAGAAGGAGAGTTGTATGGCATTGAAGCTCGTCTGGAGGTTAGTTAACACAGGTCCAAAGAAGGGCCAGAGGTATACAGAATGGTGTCGTCTGTGTAGAGGTGGATCAGAGAATCACCAGCAGCAAGAGCAACATCATTGATATATACAGAGAAAAGAGTCGGCACGAGAATAGAACCCTGTTTGCACCCCCATAGAGACTGCAAGAGGTCAGGACAACAGGCCCTCCAATTTGACACACTGAACTCTATCTGAGAAGTAGTTGGTGAACCAGGCGAGGGCAGTTATTTGAGAAACCAAGGCTGTTGAGTCTGCTGATAAGATTGTTGTGATTGACAGAGTCGAAAGCCTTGGCCAGGTCGATGAAGACGGCTGCACAGTCTTTATCGATGGCGGTTATGATGTCGTTTAGCGTGGCTGAGGTGCACCAATGACCAGCTCTGAAACCAGATTGCATAGTGGAGAAGGTACGGTGGGATTCAAAATGGTCAGTGATCTGTTTGTTAACTTGGCTTTCAAAGACCTTAGAAGGCAGGGTAGGATAGATATAGGGGGAGGGGGGGGTGCAGGGCTTGTGGGGGGGTGCACGGGCTGTTGACCGGGGGTAGGGGCTGTTGACCAGGGTGCAGGGCTGTGGGGGGGGTGCAGGGCTGTTGGACCGGGGTAGGGGCTGTTGACCAGGGTACAGGGCTGTGGGGGGTGCAGGGCTGTTGACCGGGGTAGGGGCTGTTGACCAGGGTGCAGGGCTGTGGGGGGTGCAGGGCTGTTGACCGGGGTAGGGGCTGTTTGACCAGGGTGCAGGGCTGTGGGGGTGCAGGGCTGTTGACCGGGGGTAGGGGCTGTTGACCAGGGTGCAGGGCTGTGGGGGGTGCAGGGCTGTTGACGGGTAGGAGCTGTGGGGGGTGCAGGGCTGTGGGGGGGTGCAGGAGCTGTGGGGGGGTGCAGGGCTGTGGGGGGGTGCAGGGCGTTGACCAGGGTAGGGGATGTTGACCAGGGTGCAGGGCTGTGGGGCTGCAGGGCTGTGGGGGGGTGCAGGGCTGTTGACCGGGGTAGGGGGGGTTGTAGGGGTAGCCAAGTGGAAAGCATGGCCAGCCGTATAAAAATGCTTCTTGAAATGATCGTTTATCGTTTATCGTAGATTTATCGGTGGAGACAGTGTTTCCTAGCCTCAGAGCAGTGGGCAGCTGGCAGGAGGTACTCTTATTCTCCATGGACTTTACAGTGTCCCAGAACTTTTTGGAATTAGAGCTACAAGTTGCATATTGCGGGGCTATTCGATGCTAATGCAGAACGCCACAGGTTGTTTATGTGCTGGTCAAGGGCAGTTGGGTCTGGAGTGAACCAAGGGCTATATCTGTTCTTAGTTAAACATATTTTGAACGGGGCTTATTTAAGATGGTGAGGGAAAGCACTTTTTAAAGAGCAACCAGGCATCGTCGACTGACGGGATGAGGTCCTTCCAGGACACCCGGGCCAGGTCGATTAGAAAGGCCTGCTCGCTGAAGTGTTTTAGGGAGCGTTTGACAGTGATGAGGGGTGGCCGTTTGACCGCGGACCCATTACAGACGCGGTGTCTCTAGAGACAATACCTCTCTCATCGTCACTCAATGCCTAGGTTTACCTCCACTGTACTCACATCGTACCATATCCTTGTCTGTACATTATGCCTTGATCTATTGATAGGTCTCTGGTCAACAGTAGTGGGGTCTATTCCCCCCCAGTCCTATAGTAGTGGGTCTATTCCCTCCCAGTCCTATAGTAGTGGGTCTATTCCCCCCCAGTCCTATAGTAGTGGGTCTATTCCCTCCCAGTCCTATAGTAGTGGGTCTATTCCCTCCCCAGTCCTATAGTAGTGGGTCTATTCCCTCCCAGTCCTATAGTAGTGGGTCTATTCCCCCCCAGTCCTATAGTAGTGGGTCTATTCCCTCCCAGTCCTATAGTAGTGGGTTCTATTCCCTCCCAGTCCTATAGTAGGGTTCTATTCCCTCCCAGTCCTATAGTAGTGGGTCTATCCCTCCCAGTCCTATAGTAGTGGGTCTATCCTATAGTAGTGTGGGTCTATTCCATTCCAGTCATTTCACATGTTGGTCATTTAGCAGACATCTCTTTATACAGAGCAACATACAGTCATTACATTCAACTACTGTAGGATAGACAACCACATATCACAGTCATTCAATTCAACTACGGTAGGACAGACAACCACATATGACAGGCATTACAAGACCCTAGAACAAGGGGGGAGGGGGGTGCGCAAATCCGGACCCGCAAGATATTAAAAAATCAAAAATAAATGTAAATATTATTATTTTTATTTTGTTTTACCCCAATTGGTAGTTACAGTCTTGTCTCATCGCTTGCAACTCCCGAAACACGACCCAGCCAAGCCAGCTGCTGGGCCAATCGTGCGCCGCCTCATGAGTCTCCCAGTCACGGCCAGCTGTGACACAGTCTGGGCTTGAACCCGGGGTCTGTAGTGATGCCTCAAGCATCTGCGATGCAGTGCCCTTAGAAAGCTGCCCACTCGGGAGGCCCCAACAAATGATTTTAAAACAATTGGTCCCCCCCCCCCCAAAAAAAAAATGGCGGCCCTCCGATGAATTTCAAAATCCCGATGTGGCTTCTCGAACCAAAAGATTTACCCACCCCTGCCCTAGAATATACTCTGTTTTGCTCCCATAGCAACAGTGTCTCTGAAAACCGTGGAGACTACGGCCGTATGTACACCAGGTTCCCATTAAATCAGAACCAGCTGTGATCTCTCTTCTGTTGCACGGCCCTCAAGCCTTTCCTGTCCCTTCCCAAAACACGATTGGTTGGTTTTTAACACCGTGATGTCCTACATTTATTGTGTGTCAAACAATTTATCTTTTAGTGCCCCAAAGGCTTTGACTAGTTCAAGTTGCTTTTAAATTCATCTGTTATCTAGTAGTTAATGTAGGCCATCTTATTATTAGAAACCAGTAATACTTTCCAAAAATTGAGAAATACCACACTGCAGGATCGGGATTCAAATCCAATGCAAATAAACCACCTGAGAACTGGGATTAGGTGAGCCGACATCTGTGTACTAACTAACGTTGATTTCCACAATGTTCAGGGAAAATGGTGTGTTTTGCTTCCCTGCAGGCTGTTCAAATCTGCCCAAAGTCAATACAGATGGACCTCTGTGTTGCAGAGGGTTTTGAAA
>NW_022262608.1:62500-109227 GCF_002021735.2 Oncorhynchus kisutch | reverse complement strand
TGAACGGCATCAGTGCTGCTTTAGCCTGAAAGACAGACAGATGGTTTGGGATGAGTTGGACCGCAGAGTGGAAGAAAACGCAGTGGGAGGTCCTTCCAGACTGTTGGAAAAGCATTCCAGGTGAAGCTGGTTGAGAGAATACCAAAAGTGTGCAAAGCTGTCATCAAGGCATTCATATTAACAGTGAATGATAAAGATATGTACCTTCTGTATAGCTGCCCAGTCTTCCAGGATATCAATGTCTCTCAACATGTAGACGTTGAATGGGCCTGAGAGAGAGAGAGAGAGAGAGAGAGAGAGAGAGAGAGAGAGAGATTAAAGACTACCAAAACCCACTGGCTTCTCCAATTACATTGAAGGACCTACAGGACAAAATAAAAACCCTCCAACCCAAAAAGGCCTGTGGTGTTGATGGTATCCTCAATGAAATGATCAAATATACAGACAACATATTCCAATTGGCTATACTAAAACTCTTTAACATCATCCTTAGCTCTGGCATCTTCCCCAATATTTGGAACCAAGGACTGATCACCCCAATCCACAAAAGTGGAGACAATTATGAATTATTATTATAAATACTCACCCTGCAGACCCTAATTGACAACCAAACAAACCAAAACAAAGGCAAAGTCTTCTTATGCTTTATTGATTTTTTAAAAAAGCCTTCGACTCAATTTGGCATGAGGGTCTGCTATACAAACTGATGGAAAGTGGTGTTGGAGGGAAAAACATACGACATTAGAAAATCCATGTACACAAACAACAAGTGTGCTGTTAAAATTGGCAAAAACACACATTTCTTTCCACAGAGTCGTGGGGTGAGACAGGGATGCAGCTTAAGCCCCACCCTCTTCAACATATATATCAATGAATTGGCGAGGGCACTAGAACAGTCTGCAGCACCCAGCCTCACCCTACTAGAATCCGAAGTCAAATGTCTGCTGTTTGCTGATGATCTGGTGCTTCTGTCACCAACCAAGGAGGGCCTACAGCAGCACCTAGATCTTCTGCACAGATTCTGTCAGACCTGGGCCCTGACAGTAAATCTCAGAAAGACCAAAATAATGGTGTTCCAAAAAAGGTCCAGTCACCAAGACCACAAATACAAATTCCATCTAGACACTGTTGCCCCTGAACACACAAAAACGACATACCTCGAGCTAAACATCAGCACAAACAATATAATACGCCTAAAATACATGAAGCCGTTATAAAACCATTACCTTCTATGGTTGTGAGGTCTGGCGTCCGCTCACCAACCAAGAAGTCACAAAATGGGACAAACACCAAATTGAAGAACTGCATACAGAATAGAGGAAAAAACATCCTCATAAAACCCCAAATACACAGAGCAGAATTAGGACAATTCTCTCTCAAATCCAGAACGTTTCATTCAACAACCACCTAAAAGGAAGCGATGCCTACACTTTCCATCACAAAGCCATTACCCACAGAGAGATGAACCTGGAGAAGATTCTAATTCCCTAAAATTCTATTCCCTAAGATTATATTCCCTAAGATTATATTCCCTAAGATTCTAATTCCCTACGATTCTATTCCCTAATATTATATTCCCTAAGATTCTATTCCCTAAGATTCTAATTCCCTCAGATTATATTCCCTAATATTATATTCCCTAAAATTATATTCCCTAAGATTCTATTCCCTAAAATTCTAATTCCCTCAGATTCTATTCCCTAATATTATATTCCCTAAGATTATATTCCCTAAGATTCTAATTCCCTAAGATTATATTCCCTAAGATTCTAATTCCCTAAGATTCTAATTCCCTAAGATTCTATTCCCTAAGATTCTATTCCCTAAGATTCTAATTCCCTAAGATTCTAATTCCCTAAGATTCTATTCCCTAAGATTCTATTCCCTAAGATTCTAATTCCCTCAGATTCTATTCCCTAAGATTCTAATTCCCTCAGATTCTATTCCCTAAGATTCTAATTCCCTCAGATTCTATTCCCTAATATTATATTCCCTAAGATTATATTCCCTAAGATTCTAATTCCCTAAAATTCTATTCCCTAAGATTCTATTCCCTAAGCTAGCTGGCCCTGGGGCTCTGTTAACCTGTAAAAGATTCCACTCTGCCAGCTGGTACGGGAACTCTGTTCACAAACACAAACAGACCCCACAAAGCCTCACCGTTGTTCCTGTACGCAAGAATGCAAAGGTTAACTGAACTAAATGACTATGTAGCAGTCACTTCTGTCATCATGAAGTGCTTTGAGAGACTAGTTAAGGACCATATCACCTCCACCCTACCTGTCACCCTACACCCGCTACAAATTTGCATACTGCCCCAATAGATCCACAGACGACGCAAACGCCATCACACTGCACACTGCCCTAACCCATCTGGACAAGAGGAATACCTATGTAAGAATGCTGTTCATTGACTACAGCTCAGCAAGGAAGAGTGGAGTAGTGAGGAGGAATATGTACATCCTACAGGTGTTGAAGGAAGAGTGGAGTAGTGAGGTGAATATGGAGGAAGAGAGATAAATATTACCAGACACTAGAAGGTTTAGAGAGATAAATATTACCAGACACTAGAAGGTAAAGAGAGATAAATATTACCAGACACTAGAAGGTAAAGAGAGATAAATATTACCAGACACTAGAAGGTAAAGAGAGATAAATATTACCAGACACTAGAAGGTAAAGAGAGATAAATATTACCAGACACTAGAAGGTTTAGAGAGATAAATATTACCAGACACTAGAAGGTAAAGAGAGATAAATATTACCAGACACTAGAAGGTAAAGAGAGATAAATATTACCAGACACTAGAAGGTAAAGAGAGATAAATATTACCAGACACTAGAAGGTAAAGAGAGATAAATATTACCAGACACTAGAAGGTAAAGAGAGATAAATATTACCAGACACTAGAAGGTAAAGAGAGATAAATATTACCAGACACTAGGGCTTTCTTCTTCTTCTCCGGACCGGACAAACTCCTTCTATTACACTTCCTCCCCTTTACCCCATCACTCCACCACTCTGAGAGATAGATAGAGAGAGAGAGAGAGGAGAGAGAGAGAGAGAGAGAGAGTTAGAGAAAGAGAGAGTTTAGAGAAAGAGAGGAAGAGACAGAAAAAGAGAGAGAGAGTTAGAGAAAGATAGCGAGAGCGAGAGAGAGAAAGAGAGAGAGTTAGAGAAAGAGTGTGAGAGCGAGAGCGAGAGAGAAAGAGAGAGAGTTAGAGAAAGCGAGAGAGAGTAAGGGAGAGAGAGAGAGAGTTAGAGAAAGATAGAGCGTGCGAGAGAGAGAGAGAGAGAGCGAGAGATTCATTCCTGAAATAAAAACATGTACTGTAGGTGACATTGGTGTCTTCAGTTCATAGGCAAGGTTAGTCATTACGTGGGCTCTGATGTGCATCCGTCTGTGTACCTGAGGTGAGGTCCCCACTCTGACTATCCTCCTCCAGCCGTCTGATCTTGTCCAGCAGTTCTGTCTTCATAGCATCGAACAACAAGTTTCTCTCGCTCTCCAGATGTTGTCGAGCTCCCTGTAGATCACACTCATACTTGTGTTTGACCATCTGCAGACACAGGTCTCTGTACACACCTGGAGAGAGAGAAACATGAAAAAAACATTCAAAAATATTTTATTCAAATCAATAAAAAAAATAAAAAAATTGTTCTTTGTGTTTTTGACGAATAACAGAAAATGTATGAATTTTGACAGGTGAAATTTTAAGTAAAGAAATGCTGTTGTAATTGCATTTTGAGCCACGTGTATAGCTGCATAATATTGAATTTAATTTCACCTTTATTTAACTAGGCAAGTCAGTTAAGAACAAATTCCTACTTACAGTGAAGGCCTACCCCGGCCAAACCCTCCCCTAACCAGGACGACGCTGGGCCAATTGTGCACCGCCCTATGGGACTCCCTATCACGGCCGGTTGTGATAAAAACCCGGGATCAAACCAGGTTCTGTAGTGACGCCTCTAGCACTGAGATGCAGTGCCATAGCAATAGTAGTAGTATTGGTAGCAGTACCAGCAGCAGTAGTAGTAGTAGTAGTAGTAGTAGTAGTAGTGATAGTAGTACTAGTAGTCGTGGTAGTGGTAGTAGTAGTGGTAGTGGTAGTAGTAGTAGTAGTAGTAGTAGTGGTAGTAGTGGTAGTAGCAGTAGTAGTAGTAGTAGTAGTAGTGTAGTAGCAGTAGTAGTAGTAGTAGTAGTGGTAGTAGTAGTAGTAGTAGTAGCAGTAGTAGTAGCAGTAGTAGTAGTAGTAGTAGTAGTAGTAGTAATAGTAGTAGTAGTAGTAGTAGTAGTAGCAGTAGTAGTAGTGTAGTAGTAGTAGTAGCAGTAGTAGTAGTAGTAGTAGTAGTAGTAGTAGTAGTAGTAGTAGTAGTAGTAGCAGCAGTGGTAGTAGTAGTAGTAGCAGTAGTAGTAGTAGTAGTAGTAGCAGTGGTAGTAGTTACCTGCCACCTGGGTGCCTAGCATCATGTTGTGTTGCAGTGTTGCCAGTGGTTCTCTGTATTCTCCTGCTTTACCAGTCAACACCTCATCTAGCTTCACCTTAACCTGGTCTAACCGCTCGCAGAACAGTTGAAACTGGAGGCAGCAGCACGGTCAGATGGACTGGGGACAGCAAGGAGTCATCATGTCAGGTAGTCCTGGGGCATGGTCCTAGGGCTCAGGTCCTCCGAGAGAGAGAAAAAAAAGATAGAGATGGGACGAGAGAGAGAGAGAGAGAGAGAGAGTGGTAGAGAGAGAGAGATAGAGAGATAGAGATGGGACGAGAGAGAGATAGAGAGAGAGTGGTAGAGAGAGAGATAGAGAGATAGAGAGAGAGAGAGAGATAGAGAGATGGGACGAGATATAGAGAGATGGGACGAGAGAGAGAGTGGTAGAGAGAGATGGGACGAGAGAGAGAGAGAGAGAGAGAGAGAGAGAGAGAGAGAGAGAGAGAGAGAGAGAGAGAGAGAGAGAGAGAGAGATTCAACATACCAATTAGGATCTGGCTACAAATACTTGAATCAGTTATAGAACCCTTAGTCCTTTATGGTTGTGAGGTCTGGGGTTTCGCTCACCAACCAAGAATTCACAAAATGGGACAAACACCAATTTGAGACTCTGCATGCAGAATTCTGCAAAACTATCCTCTGTGTACAACGTAGAACACCAAATAATGCAGAGCAGAATTAGGCCGTTACCCACTAATTATCAAAATCCAGAAAAGAGCCATTAAATTCTACAACCACCTAAAAGGAAGCGATTCTCAAACCTTCCATAACAAAGCCATCACCTACAGAGAGATGAACCTAGAGAAGAGTCCCCTAAGCAAGCTGGTCCTGGGACTCTGTTCACAAACACAAACACACCCCACAGAGCCCCAGGACAGCAACACAATTAGACCCAACCAAATCATGAGGAAACAAAAAGATAATTACTTGACACATTGGAAAGAATTTACAAAAAAACAGAGCAAACTAGAATGCTATTTGGCCGTAAACAGAGAGTACGCAGCGGCAGAATACCTGACCACTGTGACTGACCCAAACTTAAGGAAAGCTTTGACTATGTACAGACTCAGTGAGCATAGCCTTGCTATTGAGAAAGGCCGCCGTAGGCAGACATGGTTCTCAAGAGAAGACAGGCTATGTGCTCACTGCCCACAAAATGAGGTGGAAACTGAGCTGCACTTCCTAACCTCCTGCCCAATGTATGACCATATTAGAGAGACATATTTCCTTCAGATTACACAGATCCACAAAGAATTCGAAAACAAATCCAATTTTGATAAACTCCCATATCTACTGGGTGAAATTCCACAGTGTGAACATCACAGCAGCAAGATGTGTGACCTGTTGCCACAAGAAAAGGGCAACCAGTGAAGAACACACACCATTGTAAATACGACCCATATTTATGCTTATTTATTTATCTTGTGTCCTTTAACCATTTGTACATTGTTACAACACTGTATATATATATAATATGACATTTGTAATGTCTTTATTGTTTTGAAACTTCTGTATGTGTAATATTTACTGTTAATTTTTGTTGTTTATTTCACTTTATATATTAACTTCATATAATATTCATATACTTTGGCAATGTTAACACATGTTTCCCATGCCAATAAAGCCCTAAAATTGAATTGAATTGAATTGAGAGAGCAAGACAGAGAGAGAGGAGAGAGAGAGAGAGAGAGGAGAGAGACAGAGACAGAGACGGAGAGAGAGGAGAGAGAGACTGTTAGTTAGTTAGTTTGTGCATTCAAGAAAGAGTGAAAAAAATTTTTTGCTGGCTTCTTTCATCATTCAACTTACCTGAACTCTCCTCCTCGCTCTCGTCCAAGTCGCTCTCCCTCTCCTCCGTGCTCTCATCCATGGTCTCCTCCTCCCCCTCTCCTCCCTCTCTCTCCCTCTTTTCCCCCCATCTCTCCATTGGCTTCTGGTAGTTCACTGTCTCCCTCCACCTCCATCTCTTCCTCTGGTTCATTGACTGAGGGCTGGGCTGGCATCACTGAGAGAGAGAGAGAGAGAGAGAGAGAGAGAGAGAGAGAGAGACAGAGACAGAGACAGAGACAGAGACAGAGACAGAGACAGAGACAGAGACAGAGACAGAGACAGAGACAGAGGGGAGAAAGAGAGAGACAGAGAGAGAGACAGAGAGAGTTAGCCCCAACCTAAACAGAGAGTACACAGTGGCAGAATACCTGACCACTGTGACTGACCCAAAATTAAGGAAAGCTTTGACTATGTACAGACTCAGTGAGCATAACCTTGCTATTGAGAAAGGCCGCCGTAAACAGACATGGCTCTGCTTATTTATTTTCCCTTTTGTACTTTAACTATTTGCACATCATTACAACACTGTATATAGACATATGACATCTGAAATGTCTTTATTCTTTTGGAACTTCTGTGACTGTAATATATGTAATGTTTACTGTTCATTTTTATTGTTTATTTCACTTTTGTTTATTATCTATTTCACTTGCTTTGGTAATGCTAACACATGTTTCCTATGCCTAGAGAGAGAGAGAGAGAGAGAGAGAGAGAGAGAGACAGAGAGACAGAGAGAGAGAGAGAGAGAGAGAGACAGAGAGAGAGAGAGAGAGAGAGAGAGACAGAGAGACAGAGAGAGAGAGAGAGAGAGAGAGAGAGAAAGAGCGATAGAGAAGAGCGACAGAGAGAGAGAGAGGAGAGAGAGAGAGAGAGAGAGAGAGAGAGAGAGAGAGAGAAAGAGCGAGACAGAGAGAGAGTGATAGAGAAGAGAGACAGAGAGAGAGAGTGAGGGGGAGAGAGAGAGAAAGAGAGAGAGACAGAGAGAAAGAGTGATAGAGAAGAGAGACAGAGAGAGAGAGAGAGAGAGAGAGAGAGAGAGAGAGAGAGAGAGAGAGAGAAAGAGCGAGACAGAGAGAGAGTGATAGAGAAGAGAGACAGAGAGAGAGAGTGAGGGGGAGAGAAAGAGAAAGAGAGAGAGACAGAGAGAGAGAGCATTAGAGAAGAGAGAGAGAGCGGGGAGAAAGAGAGAGACAGAGAAACAAAATAATAACTAGGTACTACTTTATGTAGGTGTTGTTATGTCTGTCTGCATTATCTGACAGTTTGTTTACCACTATAACATATGTATAGCCTAAATAATGTAGAAATATAGTAACTTAGTATTTAGCAGCCTTTTTATAATATAACATAACTTATTCATCTAGGCCTGTGCACAAATAATAATTACACCCTATAATAAAGAATTCAGTGGACAACAAAATCACTCATAACAAAGACTATTCCAACCAAGATCAACGTCTTCTCGGCCTTTTTGCATAGAAATATAGAAGTACAAAAACAGCAACAAGGCTCGACGTGGACCGGTGGCGGCAGTGGTCAGTGAAACGACTACACTACACGGTGTGGTCCTTCCACCTCGAGATCTCCCGTACGGCTTCACCGATGTCGTCTAACCGGAGAACATACCGTAGGAAATGTTTTGTCCCGGGAGGTGGCGGCCTCTCCCGAACAGCCGAATACAAAATCTTGAATTTGAAATCATTTTAGTATCCTACGGACAACAGTCTGATACATGAATAAATCAATGATTCTCTTTTTGACAGCAAATGTTGGCTATGCGATATATCTAACCCTGTCTGCGACAGAGACGGTAGTTGTTACATTGTCTAACGGAGTGTCATAAACACGCATATAAAGTGAAGTTAGGTTGTAGCCTAAAATGTTTCCGAGACATTCACAGCAATGGTACAATGTGTCATTCAAATAGGACCTGGTATTGTCGGGGTTATAGTGGGTTGTTTCAGACGCTGACTTATAGGATATATTATAGGATGTATGATGAGAAGAGACGGAGGGATGACCGTGGGATGATCAACTAGACTGCAAACCCAATCATAAAGGATAGCAAATGTGGAGAATGCAGTTTAAAAACTAGAATATCCTTACTTACCGTTGATGGTTTTGTACGTGAGCTATACTCTAATACTGTAAAGTACACTTCTATTATCACAATATTCAAACTAGGCTACTTCCTTTTAGGTGTAGTACAGTTCGACTGACACTTTTGCCGCATCCTACAATTCTACTGTCTAGCCAATCAACGCAGAGTTTTAATACATGCCTAACCAATAGAAACCGTCCTGTGAGATATTATTATTCATTTTCCGGGTTTTAGGAATTCACAGATAGAACAATGAGCCAGATATTTCACCAGATGTATAAACGTGAAGCATCCGGTTGGCGTTTCCACTCACTATCAAATATGGTGATGAGAGGAAGCCCAGTGGCCGACACTGGGAGAAGATGGATTTTGATGAAGTTCTGATAATTTTCTCATTGATAAAACATTTGATGTCCATACAGTTTACAAAACTAGAATCTTTAATAAACATAGTGGACTGCGTTTTGTAGACTGTATCACCAACGTTGTTTTTTTTAAATGTGTTGTTTAGAAGGAGTGTAGGGGCGAAATTAGTTCTTGCGCATTCGCACTTTACATAGCAGGAGTTCACTAACGGAAATATGCAAATAACCACTAGGCTCCGCCCACCTCCTTCCTCGTTCTGCCCACTGATTCATTTGCTGCCATTGGTAAAAAAGGCTCTAGTCTATCTTGGGTTAGTTATGAAGTCTTTGTTGGCGCGCTTTATTTACGATATAATTATACCACAGATGTCCTGCAGGTGGCGACAAAAAAACATTTCCAATGTCAGTGGTACATGTTATGTTACCAATGACACACATACACATAGTTGGTTGTTACACACACAAATCCACATCATTCTGAAGGACAAACACACACACACAATTCGTTTCAACATATTTTTATTAAAGTTGCATAAAAATGTAACAAAATTGGTAAATAACAAGACCCTGTTGATATTGCTACATTTTAGTTGTTCAGTTTGTTCATCTTTTCCTCCAGAAACACATCACTTCTAAAACAGCATTTCTTTTAATCAATAAAATATCTATTTTTTTTATTGTATTTTTTGTTGTTGCAAGTTGTCATACAGTAAAATAAGTCCGACACACCCAACAAACAGTCTATCAGGGCTACGTCTCAAATAGCTTCTTTATTCCCCTACACACTGCACTACATTAGACCAGAGACTTATGGGTAAGTAAGTCGTCATGTCAGAGTCAGAACATATGAGCCTGTTTCATGTCCTGTGAGGCAGATGTACAAGTACACCCTGGAAAGGACGGCAGTCTTATCACAGGGCCCACATAGGGCTCTGGCCAAAAGTAGTGCACTATATAGGGAATAGGGTGCCATTTGGGACACACCAGGCTTAATAATAATAACAATAATAATAATAATAAACACAGTAAGAATTGACCTAGAATAGATATGTGCATCTAAAGAATGCAGTGTAGAGATATAAATGACCTCTAGGTGACCTCTAGGTGACCTCTAGGTGACCTATTTTCTAAACAACAATAGGATCTCCTTTTTAAAAAGAGGAGAAACATCAACAACAACAACAACAACAACAACAAAAACATTGTTCCATTAAAAATGAAAGTCTCGTTTCTATTTGGTTTGTAACAGAAATAAAAGGCCAAAAGGCAACGGTGGATTTTTATTCGATCTGGAAAAACCCTTTTAGACGCCGTGATAGAAATGTCAAGGTCATTTCCAACTTGAGTCGACATATACAGGTTTTACCGGTGAATGAGGTCTCCACGGAAACGTCACCTTTCAGACACGCCGTAAAGCTGAACTTCCACGATGCGGATTGAATAGAGCCCTAATTAAAAATATAAAATAAATAAATAAAAAGAGAGATGGAAGGAAGGAAGGTGTCATCGGTGTAGATTATTGTTGGAAGTAGAACGGAAGGAGAGAGAAGAAGGAAGGAGTGAGGGCCAAATAGAGAGATGTGTGTCTCTGTGTGTGTGTGTGTGTGTGTCTCTGTGTGTGTGTGTGTGTGTCTCTGTGTGTGTGTGTGTGTGTGCGTGTCTGTCTCTGTGTGTGTGTGTGTGTCTCTGTGTATGTGTGTGTGTGTGTGTGTGTGTGTCTCTGTGTGTGTGTTTCTCTGTGTGTGTGGGTGTGTGTGTGTGTGTGTGTCTCTGTGTGTGTGTGTGTGTCTCTGTGTGTGTGTGTGTGTCTGTCTCTGTGTGTGTGTGTGTGTGTGTGTGTGTGTGTGTGTGAGGACAGATAGAGAGCTGATAAGCAACACTGAGGCCTTGTGAGCCAGGAAGGGTAAGACCTCTGATTCTCTCTCTCTCTCTCTCTTTCCCTCTATTTATCTCTCGATGATTAGGTTTTTCACCCCCCCTTCCCATGTGTGTGTGTGTGTGTGTGTGTGTGTGTGTGTGTGTTGGAGAGAGAGCCACTATTAACATGTGAGCATGAAGGAGCAGCAGCTGTGGTCTGTGACTGTGTTACTGCTGTTTCCTGTGTGTGTGTGTGTGTTGCTATTTGGATAAAAGCATCCAGACAGCCATAATTTTCCACTACAGTGCCCCCCCTGCCTTCACTCCCTCCTCCCATCTCACCCCTCATTGGTTTACTGCTCTACTGGAAACTCTCCATGAGTCCTGACTGAAAATAGCCCTTAGACTGCACACTATGTGAGAGAAAAGAAACTGTTTTAGAGAAGAAGAAGACAGAGAAATATAGAGCTAGAAAGAAACAAGGCCACTTTGTTCAAGTCCCCCGGTGTGTGTGTGTGTGTGTGTGTGTGTGTGTATGTATGTTCCAGACCACACACATGTTAAACACACACAGAGCTGCGTATAGGGCAGCAGTTATCCTAGTGGTTAAGAGCATTGGACCAATAACAGAAAGGTTGTTGGTTTGTATCCCCGATCCGACTAGGTGAAAAAAATCTGCCGATGTGCCCTTGAGCAAGGCACTTAACCCTAATCGCTCCTATAAGTCGCTCTGGATAAGAGCATCGGCTAAATGACTGACATTTAAATGTATTATACACAGGAGTCAGTCCTAAAACTCGAAAGGTTACGTCCCAAAATGGCTCCTAATCACCCAGTCCACAACCAGCGCCAAAATGGCTCCCTATCACCTAGTCCACAACCAGAGCCAAAATGGCTCCCTATCACCTAGTCCACAACCAGAGCCAAAATGGCTCCCTATCACCTAGTCCACAACCAGAGCCAAAATGGCTCCCTATCACCTAGTCCACAACCAGAGCCAAAATGGCTCCCTATCACCTAGTCCACAACCAGAGCCCTGGTTAGAAGTAGTGGACTATAAAAGATAAGTTACCATTTGGGACTAAAACTCACCACTACTAAACGTATAGCCACATTATAGTATGTTCACTGGCAGCACATTAACATGAGAAATAGCACAGATCCATTGATCATTTAACAACAATACAAACCCCTTCAACTGAATAAAACAGTAAAATAAACCCATAGGACATCATGAGCCCTGCTTAGATCTGATGGCTGCTTCAATCTTCTCTCCTCCTCTTCCACCCTCTCTTCTCTTTATCTTCTTCCCTCTACTCCACTCTCTTCTCCTCTTCCTCCTCCTCCCGCCAGGCAAAGCTCCTATTTCTTCAGTTGGGTGAGGTTGGGGGTGGGGGAAGGCCATTTGGGGTGAGGGAGGAGAAAGGGGTGAGGTTGGGGGTGGGGGCAGGCCATTTGGACTGAGGGAGGAGAAAGGGGTGAGGTTGGGGGTGGGGGCAGGCCATTTGGACTGAGGGAGGAGAAAGGGGTGAGGTTGGGGGTGGGGGCAGGCCATTTGGACTGAGGGAGGAGAAAGGGGTGAGGTTGGGGGTGGGGGCAGGCCATTTGGACTGAGGGAGGAGAAAGGGGTGAGGTTGGGGGTGGGGGCAGGCCATTTGGACTGAGGGAGGAGAAAGGGGTGAGGTTGGGGGTGGGGGCAGGCCATTTGGACTGAGGGAGGAGAAAGGGGTGAGGTTGGGGGTGGGGGCAGGCCATTTGGACTGAGGGAGGAGAAAGGGGTGAGGTTGGGGGTGGGGGCAGGCCATTTGGACTGAGGGAGGAGAAAGGGGTGAGGTTGGGGGTGGGGGCAGGCCATTTGGACTGAGGGAGGAGAACGGGGTGAGGTTATTTCTTCTGGGGGGTGGTGAGTTTCTGCATGCCACGAATCTTATCCAGCAGATCAGACACAAAGTCCTACAGGGAGAGAAGAGGGACAAAACACACGGTTAATAACAACATCCTACAGGGAGAGAAGAGGGACAAAACACACGGTTAATAACAACCACCTACAGGGAGAGAAGAGGGACAAAACACACGGTTAATAACAACCAACGACAGGGAGAGAAGAGGGACAAAACACACGGTTAATAACAACCACCTACAGGGAGAGAAGAGGGACAAAACACACGGTTAATAACAACCACCTACAGGGAGAGAAGAGGGACAAAACACACGGTTAATAACAACCACCTACAGGGAGAGAAGAGGGACAAAACACACAGTTAGAAACAACATCCTACAGGGAGAGAAGAGGGACAAAACACACGGTTAATAACAACCACCTACAGGGAGAGAAGAGGGACAAAACACACGGTTAATAACAACCACCTACAGGGAGAGAAGAGGGACAAAACACACAGTTAGAAACAACATCCTACAGGGAGAGAAGAGGGACAAAACACACGGTTAATAACAACATCCTACAGGGAGAGAAGAGGGACAAAACACAGTTAGAAACAACATCCTACAGGGAGAGAAGAGGGACAAAACACACGGTTAATAACAACCACCTACAGGGAGAGAAGAGGGACAAAACACACGGTTAATAACAACCACCTACAGGGAGAGAAGAGGGACAAAACACACGGTTAATAACAACCACCTACAGGGAGAGAAGAGGGACAAAACACACGGTTAATAACAACCACCTACAGGGAGAGAAGAGGGACAAAACACACGGTTAATAACAACATCCTACAGGGAGAGAAGAGGGACAAAACACACTGTTAATAACAACATCCTACAGGGAGAGAAGAGGGACAAAACACACTGTTAGTAACAACATCCTACAGGGAGAGAAGAGGGACAAAACACACTGTTAGTAACAACATCCTACAGGGAGAGAAGACGGACAAAACACACTGTTAGTAACAACATCCTACAGGGAGAGAAGAGGGACAAAACACACTGTTAGTAACAACATCCTACAGGGAGAGAAGAGGGACAAAACACACTGTTAGTAACAACATCCTACAGGGAGAGAAGAGGGACAAAACACACTGTTAGTAACAACATCCTACAGGGAGAGAAGAGGGACAAAACACACTGTTAGTAACAACATCCTACAGGGAGAGAAGAGGGACAAAACACTGTTATACAACATACTACAGGGAGAGAAGAGGGACAAAACACACTGTTAGTAACAACATCTTACAGGGAGAGAAGAGGGACAAAACACACTGTTAGTAACAACATCTTACAGGGAGAGAAGAGGGACAAAACACACTGTTAGTAACAACATCCTACAGGGAGAGAAGAGGGACAAAACACACTGTTAGTAACAACATCCTACAGGGAGAGAAGAGGGACAAGACACACGGTTAATAACAACATCCTACAGGGAGAGAAGAGGGACAAAACACACTGTTAGTAACAACATCCTACAGGGAGAGAAGAGGGACAAAACACACAGTTAGAAACAACATCTTACAGGGAGAGAAGAGGGACAAAACACACTGTTAGTAACAACATCCTACAGGGAGAGAAGAGGGACAAAACACACTGTTAGTAACAACATCCTACAGGGAGAGAAGAGGGACAAAACACACTGTTAGTAACAACATCCTACAGGGAGAGAAGAGGGACAAAACACACTGTTAGTAACAACATCCTACAGGGAGAGAAGAGGGACAAAACACACCGTTAGAAACAACATCCTACAGGGAGAGAAGAGGGATAAAACACACGGTTAATAACAACCACCTACAGGGAGAGAAGAGGGACAAAACACACGGTTAATAACAACCACCTACAGGGAGAGAAGAGGGACAAAACACACGGTTAATAACAACATCCTACAGGGAGAGAAGAGGGACAAAACACACAGTTAGAAACAACATCCTACAGGGAGAGAAGAGGGACAAAACACACAGTTAATAACAACCACCTACAGGGAGAGAAGAGGGACAAAACACACGGTTAATAACAACCACCTACAGGGAGAGAAGAGGGACAAAACACACGGTTAATAACAACATCCTACAGGGAGAGAAGAGGGACAAAACACACAGTTAGAAACAACATCCTACAGGGAGAGAAGAGGGACAAAACACACGGTTAATAACAACCACCTACAGGGAGAGAAGAGGGACAAAACACACAGTTAGAAACAACATCCTACAGGGAGAGAAGAGGGACAAAACACACGGTTAATAACAACCACCTACAGGGAGAGAAGAGGGACAAAACACACGGTTAATAACAACATCCTACAGGGAGAGAAGAGGGACAAAACACACTGTTAATAACAACATCCTACAGGGAGAGAAGAGGGACAAAACACACTGTTAGTAACAACATCCTACAGGGAGAGAAGAGGGACAAAACACACTGTTAGTAACAACATCCTACAGGGAGAGAAGACGGACAAAACACACTGTTAGTAACAACATCCTACAGGGAGAGAAGAGGGACAAAACACACTGTTAGTAACAACATCCTACAGGGAGAGAAGAGGGACAAAACACACTGTTAGTAACAACATCCTACAGGGAGAGAAGAGGGACAAAACACACTGTTAGTAACAACATCCTACAGGGAGAGAAGAGGGACAAAACACACTGTTAGTAACAACATCCTACAGGGAGAGAAGAGGGACAAAACACACTGTTAGTAACAACATCTTACAGGGAGAGAAGAGGGACAAAACACACTGTTAGTAACAACATCTTACAGGGAGAGAAGAGGGACAAAACACACTGTTAGTAACAACATCCTACAGGGAGAGAAGAGGGACAAAACACACTGTTAGTAACAACATCCTACAGGGAGAGAAGAGGGACAAGACACACGGTTAATAACAACATCCTACAGGGAGAGAAGAGGGACAAAACACACTGTTAGTAACAACATCCTACAGGGAGAGAAGAGGGACAAAACACACAGTTAGAAACAACATCTTACAGGGAGAGAAGAGGGACAAAACACACTGTTAGTAACAACATCCTACAGGGAGAGAAGAGGGACAAAACACACTGTTAGTAACAACATCCTACAGGGAGAGAAGAGGGACAAAACACACTGTTAGTAACAACATCCTACAGGGAGAGAAGAGGGACAAAACACACTGTTAGTAACAACATCCTACAGGGAGAGAAGAGGGACAAAACACACCGTTAGAAACAACATCCTACAGGGAGAGAAGAGGGATAAAACACACGGTTAATAACAACCACCTACAGGGAGAGAAGAGGGACAAAACACACGGTTAATAACAACCACCTACAGGGAGAGAAGAGGGACAAAACACACGGTTAATAACAACATCCTACAGGGAGAGAAGAGGGACAAAACACACAGTTAGAAACAACATCCTACAGGGAGAGAAGAGGGACAAAACACACAGTTAATAACAACCACCTACAGGGAGAGAAGAGGGACAAAACACACGGTTAATAACAACCACCTACAGGGAGAGAAGAGGGACAAAACACACGGTTAATAACAACATCCTACAGGGAGAGAAGAGGGACAAAACACACAGTTAGAAACAACATCCTACAGGGAGAGAAGAGGGACAAAACACACGGTTAATAACAACCACCTACAGGGAGAGAAGAGGGACAAAACACACGGTTAATAACAACCACCTACAGGGAGAGAAGAGGGACAAAACACACGGTTAATAACAACATCCTACAGGGAGAGAAGAGGGACAAAACACACTGTTAGTAACAACATCTTACAGGGAGAGAAGAGGGACAAAACACACTGTTAGTAACAACATCCTACAGGGAGAGAAGAGGGACAAAACACACTGTTAGTAACAACATCTTACAGGGAGAGAAGAGGGACAAAACACACTGTTAGTAACAACATCCTACAGGGAGAGAAGAGGGACAAAACACACTGTTAGTAACAACATCCTACAGGGAGAGAAGAGGGACAAAACACACTGTTAGTAACAACATCCTACAGGGAGAGAAGAGGGACAAAACACACAGTTAATAACAACATCCTACAGGGAGAGAAGAGGGACAAAACACACCGTTAGAAACAACTGTCTCTAGAGCATGGGTTCTCCAACCCTGTTCCTGGAGAGAGAGACCCTCCTGTAGGTTTTAACTCCAACCCTGTTCCTGGAGAGAGAGACCCTCCTGTAGGTTTCAAATCCATCCACAGTTGTAACTAACTTGATTCATTTTATAAACCAGGTAAATATTAGAATCAGCTCAAGGACAAGTGTCTAGGGGATAGGTGCTAGGGGTTGTGTGTGGCCCTGGGTAAGGAAGGGAGAATGTTTTGTTGATTAGGATCCCCATTAGCTAGGGAGCAGCTACTCTTCCTGGGGTTCAAAACCCTAAAATACATGACCCCCCCCCCCGATTCAACAGCAGCATGAGGAATATATTATTGCAGAAAGGACTGATGTACCTCAGTAGGTTTGTAACAGTCTATCAGGAGATCTTTAACTCTGGCTCCTCGGTCATCATCACTAGGCATGTCCAGCAGCTCATCCACATCTATCTCCAACTCTGGTATAGCCTCTTCCTGAAATAGAGGAGAGAAGAGGAGAGAGGGATGAGAAACCAGTGAAATGGAAGTAGTTCTGCGAGTTGACAAGAGGATTCAGGAGGTGCATAAGATGGTACCCCCCGTTGTACTTACAACAAATGCCTTGTTGGCTAAGTAGGTCGTTGTATTGTACATTGGTCTGCATTACTCTTAGGTCATGACGTCAATTGCAGAGTAGACATGATCCCAATTCTGTTTCCAAGACGGCAGCGTTTTAGAAAAAGCCACACAAAAAAGGTTGATTTGTGCTGATTTATTGTCACATTAACCGTGTGTAAAACGAGTCCTATATCGACATAACCTGAAAGGCCGCTCAGCAAGGAAGAAGCCACTGCTCCAAAACTGCCATAAAAAAGCCAGACTACGGTTTGCAACTGCACATGGGGACAAAGATCATACTTTTTGGAGAAATGTTCTCTGGTCTGATGAAACAAAAAAAAGAACTGTTTGGCCATAATGACCATCGTTATGTTTGGATGAAAAAGGGGGAGACTTGCAAGAAGCCCAAGAACACCATCCCAACCTGTTAAACACGGGGATGGCATCTCCATGTTGTGGGGTTGCTTTGCTGCAGGAGGGACTGGTGCACTTCACAAAATAGATGCATCATGAAGCAATGGGTCTTCCAAATGGACAATGACCATACTTCCAAAGTTGTGGCAAAATGGCTTAAGGACAACAAAGTCAAGGTATTGGAGTGGCCATCACAAAGCTCTGACCTCAACCCTATAAAAGAATGTGTGGGCAGAACTGAAAAAGTATATATATAACAAAAACACAAAATACAATGACCAAGGCGTGACACTCTGTCAGGAGGAACGGACCAAAATTCACCCAACTTATTGTGGGAAACTTGTGGAAGGCTACCCGAAACATTTGATCCAAGTTAAACAATTTAAAGGCAATGCTACCAAATACTAATTGCGTGTATGTAAACTTCTGACCCACTGGGAATGTGATGAAAGAAATAAAAGCTGAAATAAATCCTTCTCTCTACTATTATTCTGACATTTCACGTTCTTAAAATAAAGTGGTGATCCTAACTGACCTAAGACAGGGAATATTTACTAGGATTAAATGTCAGGAATTTTGAAAAACTGAGTTTAAATGTATTTGGCTAAGGTGTATGTAAACTTCTGACTTCAACTGTGGTGTAGTTGTCATGGTCTAGGTGTGTAGTTCTCTCCTCGACACTAGGTGTTACACACACACAGACACAGACACACAAGAGGAATACCTATGTGAGAATGCTGTTCATCGACTACAGCTCGGCATTTAACACCATAGTACCCTCCAAACTCGTCATCAAGCTCGAGACCCTGGGTGTGCAACTGGGTGTGCCCTGTGCAACTGAGTACTGGACTTCCTGACGGGCCACCCCCAGGTGGTGAGGGTAGGTAACAACATCTCCACCCCGCTGATCCTCAACACTGGGGCCCCACAAGGGTGCGTTCTGAGCCCTCTCCTGTACTCCCTGTTCACCCACGACTACGTGGCCATGCACGCCTCCAACTCAATCATCAAGTTTGCGGACGACACTACAGTGGTAGGCTTGATTACCAACAACGACAAGACAGCCTACTGGAGGAGCTGAGGGCCCCTGGAGTGTGGTGTCAGGAAAATAACCTCACACTCAACGTCAACAAAACAAAGGAGATGATTGTGGACTTCAGGAAACAGCAGAGGGGGCACCCCCCCTATCCACATCGACGGGACAGTAGTGGAGAGGGTAGTAAGTTTTAAGTTCCTCGGCGTACACATCACAGACAAACTGAATTGGTCCACCCACACAGACAGCATCGTGAAGAAGGCGCAGCAGCGCCTCTTCAACCTCAGGAGGCTGAAGAAATTTGGCTTGTCACCAAAAGCACTCACAAACTTCTACAGATGCACAATCGAGAGCATCCTGGCGGGCTGTATCACCGCCTGGTACGGCAACTGCTCTGCTCACAACCGTAAGGCTCTCCAGAGGGTAGTGAGGTCTGCACAACGCATCACTGGGGGCAAACTACCTGCCCTGCAGGACACCTACACCACCCGATGTCACAGGAAGGCCATAAAGATCATCAAGGACAACAACCACCCGAGCCATTATCATCCAGAAGGCGAGGTCAGTACAGGTGCATCAAAGCAGGGACCGAGAGACTGAAAAAAAGCTTCTATCTCAAGGCCATCAGTTCTGTACCATCACTCATTCATCTTTATGTACATATTCTTTATCCCTTTACACTTGTGTGTATAAGGTAGTTGTTGTGGAATTGTTAGGTTAGATTACTTGTTGGTTATTACTGCATTGTCGGAACTAGAAGCGCAAGCATTTCGCTACACTCGCATTAACATCTGCTAATAAATGTGATTTTGATTTGTTTAATGTTAACACACACAGCAGACAGAAACTAGAGATGCACCGATTCACGATCAGTCACCAATTCAAATGCTTTAGATACAAGTGCATCGGCCTGGATTCGAACCAGGGTGTCTGTAGTGATGCCTCTAGCACTGAGATTCAGTGCCTTAGACTGCTGAGCCACTTGGGAGCCCATAAATATAAGCTGCTGCCCTACAAAGGTCAAATAATAATGATAATAATATTAATGATAATAATAATAATGATAATCATAATATTAATGATAATGATAATAATAATGATAATGATAATGATAATAATCATATTAATGATAATAATAATGATAATCATAATATTAATGATAATGATAATAATAATGATAATCATAATATTAACGATAATGATAATAATAATGATAATCATAATATTAATGATAATAATATTAATGATAATAATATTAATGATAATGATAATAATAATGATAATGATAATGATAATAATCATATTAATGATAATAATAATGATAAGCATAATATTAATGATAATAATAATGACAATCGTAATATTAATGATAATAATAATGATAAGCATAATATTAATGATAATAATAATGACAATCGTAATATTAATGATAATAATAATGATAATCATAATATTAATGATAATAATAATGATAATAATAATATTCATTATAATAATAATGACGACGATAAAATTAATGATAATGATAATAATATTAATGATACTGATAATATTATTAATGATAATGATGATAATGATAATAATATTAATGATAGTGATGATAATAATAATGACAATAATATGAACGATAATGATAATAATAATATTAATGATAATGATGGTAATAATACAAATAATGATAATAATAATAATAACAACTTTATTGCAAAATACACGGTTCAATTTACTAAAACAACTGAAAACAACTATTAGGAAATCTGACAGAGATCTCAGTCTTGAGCTTTCCTCCGTGATGTCATCAGTGCTGCTTGACAACCCTTTGGGTGCTAAAGGTTTCACTCTGAATATTCCGTGAGTTCTAGGTAGGCAAGCCATTCTAAGGTAGTGTGCGCCCTCTACTGGGGCAAAACAATGACTTACTTTCCACAGTAAGTAATAGTTGTAACCTAACGAGTCCCTAACACAGGTGACAGCTGATGCATCTCCTCTCCTTCAGTGTCCAACTACATGTACCTGCGTTGACAGACATGTCATGTTATATGCTGAACAACTCCAGGTAATATCAGTAGCCTCGTCAAACTGAGCACTGAGCTCAGCTTCGCATGCTGACCAATGAGAAGTACACGACCTGTTCCTGATCACCTTCAGCATTCAAAATACTAAAATGGCAACGTGTGATATTAGGCTTTATTAGTTGAGTGACAACCGATGTCATTTGCTAGGTAATTATTATCTATGGGATGTTGAACATGGTGTTTTACCAGAATAAAAGTAAGATAGTGGCTAAACCTGATGAACAGGTAGATATAGATTATTATAGATTACTATAGATTATTATAGATTAATATAGATTATTATAGATTATTATAGATTACTATAGATTATTATAGATTACTAAAGATTATTATAGATTACTATAGATTATTATAGATTACTATAGATTATTATAGATTACTATAGATTATTATAGATTACTATAGATTATTATAGATTACTATAGATTATTATAGATTATTATAGATTACTATAGATTATTATAGATTATTATAGATTAATATAGATTATTATAGATTATTATAGATTACTATAGATTATTATAGATTACTATAGATTATTATAGATTACTATAGATTATTATAGATTACTATAGATTATTATAGATTATTATAGATTAATATAGATTAATATAGATTATTATAGATTACTATAGATTATTATAGTTTACCATAGATTATTATAGATTAATATAGATTATTATAGATTACTATAGATTATTATAGATTACTATAGATTATTATAGATTAATATAGATTATTATAGATTACTATAGATTATTATAGATTAATATAGATTATTATAGATTACTATAGATTATTATAGATTACTATAGATTATTATAGATTATTATAGATTAATATAGATTATTATAGATTATTATAGATTACTATAGATTATTATAGATTACTATAGATTATTATAGATTACTATAGATTATTATAGATTACTATAGATTATTATAGTTTACCATAGATTATTATAGATTAATATAGATTATTATAGATTACTATAGATTATTATAGATTACTATAGATTATTATAGATTACTATAGATTATTATAGATTAATATAGATTATTATAGATTACTATAGATTATTATAGATTAATATAGATTATTATAGATTACTATAGATTATTATAGATTACTATAGATTATTATAGATTATTATAGATTAATATAGATTATTATAGATTATTATAGATTACTATAGATTATTATAGATTACTATAGATTATTATAGATTAATATAGATTATTATAGATTACTATAGATTATTATAGTTTATTATAGATTACTATAGATGACTAGATTATTATAGATTATTATAGATTATTATAGTTTACTATAGATTATTATAGATGACTAGATTATTATAGATTACTATAGATTATTATAGTTTATTATAGATTACTATAGATTATTATAGATTATTATAGATTACTATAGATTATTATAGATTATTATAGATTATTATAGATTATTATAGATTACTATAGATTATTATAGATTACTATAGATTATGATAGATTACTATAGATTACTATAGATTATTATAGATTATTATAGATTACTAGATTATTATAGATTACTATAGATTATTATAGATTACTATAGATTACTATAGATTATTATAGATTACTATAGATTACTATAGATTATTATAGATTACTATAAATTATTATAGATTATTATAGATTACTATAGATTATTATAGATTATTATAGATTATTATAGATTACTATAGATTACTATAGATTACTATAGATTATTATAGATTATTATAGATTATTATAGATTACTATAGATTACTATAGATTACTATAGATTATTATAGATTATTATAGATTACTATAGATTACTATAGATTACTATAGATTATTATAGATGATTATAGATTACTATAGATTTCATTTAGATTGTTCACCATCGGCAGTAGTTTTGGTAGTTTTGCTTTAAACAAATCAGTGTTTATGGTTATATTTTTTTGATATACAGGGTAAAATGAATAGTTTCATAACGAGGACACCTCGCCGTTTGTGAGGCGCACTGCGTGACCAAAGAAGATCTCTCTGTAGCTAATTTGTAAACGATAAATATTGATGCATAACTAGTTCAAACACTTATTAATCTGAAAAAATTAGTTAGTGGGTAATGGTGATTTCAGAACCAGTGTGGAAATACAAAAAACGACATTGTCTCCCTAATCTGATAGATCCATGGTAGATGTCTAGTCTCCATTATGACTCTAATCTGATTGGTGGTGGGGTGGTAGATGTCTAGTCTCCATTATGACTCTAATCTGATTGGTGGTGGGGTGGTAGATGTCTAGTCTCCATTATGACTCTAATCTGATTGGTGGTGGGGTGGTAGATGTATAGTCTCCCTTATGACTCTAATCTGATTGGTGGTGGGGTGGTAGATGTATAGTCTCCCTTATGACTCTAATCTGATTGGTGGTGGGGTGGTAGATGTCTAGTCTCCATTATGACTCTAATCTGATTGGTGGTGGGGTGGTAGATGTCTCCATTATGACTCTAATCTGATTGGTGGTGGGGTGGTAGATGTCTCCCTTATGGCTCTAATCTTATTGGTGGTTGGGTGGTAGATGTCTCTTCTCCATTATGACTCTAATCTGATTGGTGTGGGGTGGTAGATGTCTCTTCTCCATTATGACTCTAATCTGATTGGTGGTTGGGTGGTAGATGTCTAGTCTCCATTATGACTCTAATCTGATTGGTGGTGGGGTGGTAGATGTCTAGTCTCCATTATGACTCTAATCTGATTGGTGGTTGGGTGGTAGATGTCTAGTCTCCATTATGACTCTAATCTGATTGGTGGTGGGGTGGTAGATGTCTAGTCTCCATTATGACTCTAATCTGATTGGTGGTGGGGTGGTAGATGTCTAGTCTCCATTATGACTCTAATCTGATTGGTGGTGGGGTGGTAGATGTCTAGTCTCCATTATGACTCTAATCTGATTGGTGGTGGGGTGGTAGATGTCTCCATTATGACTCTAATCTGATTGGTGGTGGGGTGGTAGATGTCTCCCTTATGGCTCTAATCTTATTGGTGGTTGGGTGGTAGATGTCTCTTCTCCATTATGACTCTAATCTGATTGGTGTGGGGTGGTAGATGTCTCTTCTCCATTATGACTCTAATCTGATTGGTGGTTGGGTGGTAGATGTCTAGTCTCCATTATGACTCTAATCTGATTGGTGGTGGGGTGGTAGATGTCTAGTCTCCATTATGACTCTAATCTGATTGGTGGTTGGGTGGTAGATGTCTAGTCTCCATTATGACTCTAATCTGATTGGTGGTGGGGTGGTAGATGTCTAGTCTCCATTATGACTCTAATCTGATTGGTGGTGGGGTGGTAGATGTCTAGTCTCCATTATGACTCTAATCTGATTGGTGGTGGGGTGGTAGATGTCTAGTCTCCATTATGACTCTAATCAAATTGGTGGTGGGGTGGTAGATGTCTAGTCTCCATTATGACTCTAATCTATTTGGTGGTAGGGTGGTAGATGTCTAGTCTCCATTATGACTCTAATCTGATTGGTGGTGGGGTGGTAGATGTCTAGTCTCCATTATGACTCTAATCTGATTGGTGGTTGGGTGGTAGATGTCTAGTCTCCATTATGACTCTAATCTGATTGGTGGTTGGGTGGTAGATGGCTAGTCTCCATTATGACTCTAATCTGATTGGTGGTGGGGTGGTAGATGTCTCCCTTATGGCTCTAATCTGATTGGTGGTTGGGTGGTAGATAGTCTCCATTATAACTCTAATCTGATTGGTGGTTGGGTGGTAGATAGTCTCCATTATGACTCTAATCTGATTGGTGGTGGGGTGGTAGATGTCTAGTCTCCCTTATGGCTCTAATCTGATTGGTGGTGGGGTGGTAGATAGTCTCCCTTGTGGATCAGATCGGGTGCCTACACAGTACACACTAGGGCTGTGATGATACCAGAAACGCAATATTTTCCATGGCAAAAATGAAAACACAAAGCACACTAAACTCTGTGTTGTTTAAAAACCTGCTGTATGTAAAATATTGTGTGCTATAGCTTAGAAAACATATCTTTTTATGTTTTCTAAACTATATATATATTTTAGAAAATAAAAAATATATCTTAGAAAATAAATAAATAATATATATAGATTAGAAAACATATGTGACTCTGGATGACAACATAATGTTTGTTTCCAACTTTAGGAATGTTAAATATGCATCGTGTTTTGCTTCCTTGCCATGATACTAACAAGTAACACAATACTGGTATCGTACAGACACCATAAAGATACAGGTCTCAGCCCTAGTATAGACACCATAAAGATACAGGTATCAGCCCTAGTATAGACACCATAAAGATACAGGTATCAGCCCTAGTATAGACACCATAAAGATACAGGTATCAGCCCTAGTATAGACACCATACACATACAGGTATCAGCCCTAGTATAGACACCATAAAGATACAGGTATCAGCCCAAGTATAGACACCATAAAGATACAGGCACCATAAAGATACAGGTATCAGCCCTAGTATAGACACCATAACGATACAGGTATCCGCCCTAGTATAGACACCATAACGGTACAGGTATCAGCCCTAGTATAGACACCATAAAGATACAGGTATCAGCCCTAGTATAGACACCATAAAGATACAGGTATCAGCCCTAGTATAGACACCATAAAGATACAGGTCTCAGCCCTAGTATAGACACCATAAAGATACAGGTATCAGCCCTAGTATAGACACCATACACATACAGGTATCAGCCCTAGTATAGACACCATAAAGATACAGGTATCAGCCCTAGTATAGACACCATAAAGATACAGGTATCAGCCCAAGTATAGACACCATAAAGATGCAGGTATAAGCCCTGGTATAGACACCATAAAGATACAGGCACCATAAAGATACAGGTATCAGCCCTAGTATAGACACCATAACGATACAGGTATCCGCCCTAGTATAGACACCATAAAGATACAGGTATCAGCCCTAGTATAGACACCATAAAGATACAGGTATCAGCCCTAGTATAGACACCATAAAGATACAGGTATCAGCCCTGGTATAGACACCATAAAGATACAGGTATCAGCCCTAGTATAGACACCATAAAGATACTGGTATCAGCCCTAGTATAGACACCATAAAGATACAGGTATCAGCCCTAGTATAGACACCATAAAGATACAGACACCATAACGATACAGGTATCAGCCCTAGTATAGACACCATAAAGATACAGGTATCAGCCCTAGTATAGACACCATAAAGATACAGGTATCAGCCCTAGTATAGACACCATAACGATACAGGTATCAGCCCTGGTATAGACACCATAAAGATACAGGTATCAGCCCTAGTATAGACACCATCAAGCTGCAGACACCATAAAGATACCGGTATCAGCCCTAGTATAGACACCATAAAGATGCAGACACCATACAGATACAGGTCTCAGCCCTAGTATAGACACCATAAACATACAGGTATCAGCCCTAGTATAGACACCATACAGATACAGGTATCAGCCCTAGTATAGACACCATAAAGATACAGGTCTCAGCCCTAGTATAGACACCATAAAGATACAGGTATCAGCCCTAGTATAGACACCATAAAGATACAGGCATCAGCCTTAGTATAGACACCATAAAGATACAGGTATCAGCCCTAGTATAGACACCATAAAGATACAGGTATCATCCCTAGTATAGACACCATAAAGATACAGGTATCAGCCCTAGTATAGACACCATACACATACAGGTATCAGCCCTAGTATAGACACCATAAAGATACAGGTATCAGCCCTAGTATAGACACCATAAAGATACAGGTCTCAGCCCTAGTATAGACACCATAAAGATACAGGTATCATCCCTAGTATAGACACCATAAAGATACAGGTATCAGCCCTAGTATAGACACCATAAAGATGCAGGTACCAGCCCTAGTATAGACACCATAAAGATACAGGCACCATAACGATACAGGTATCAGCCCTAGTATAGACACCATAAAGATACAGGTATCAGCCCTAGTACGTAGTAGTACAGACAGTAGTATCAGCCCTAGTATAGACACCCTAGTATTAGTACATTGGTCAAAATAGCTAAAACTCAGTATTATTTGGTTTGGGAACATTGATGAACATTGATATTTAAAACGTATCTCCAATGTTTTTTACGCAGATTTAATTCAGGATCGAGACTAGATACCAACACCTATTTGAAAGTTATTCTGGCTTTGGCATTATGAAAAATAAAACTACCCCAGGGTTTTCAGAAGACCGAGGCGGGTTTTCCACTAACTTTTACCAGCTGCCTTGATATTTATTTTGTTACTGACAAGCTCCCTAGTTCCTGCAGATGACAAGCATACCCATAACATGATGCTACTACAACAATATTTGAAAATGCAAAAAGGGATCAACTCCTCTCTCTCTCCCATCATCCTCCCCCTCGATTAGGGCTGCCCAAGCCGGCTGTCACTGCACCTGTCTACTGATCACACACACACACACACACACACGCACACACACGTGACATTCAAATTGAGTAAACACTTTAAGCTGGTGTGAGAAGGGGAACAGTGTGTGTGTGTGTGTGTCTCTGTGGGTGTGTGTGTGTGTGTGTGTGTGTGTGTGTGTGTGTGTGTCTCTGTGGGTGTGTGTGTGTTTGTGTGTGTGTGTGTGTGTGTGTCTCTGTGGGTGTCTGTGTGTATGTCTCTGTGTATGTCTCTGTGGCTGTGTGTGTGTGTGTGTGTGTGTGTGTGTGTGTTTGTGTGTCTGTGTGTGTGTCTCTGTGTGTGTGTCTCTGTGTGTCTGTGTGTGTGTGTGCCTGTGTGTCGGTGTGTTTTTTTTATTTATTTTTTATTTCACCTTTATTTAACCAGGTAGGCTAGTTGAGAACACCTTTATTTAACCAGGTAGGCTAGTTGAGAACACCTTTATTTAACCAGGTAGGCTAGTTGAGAACACCTTTATTTAACCAGGTAGGCTAGTTGAGAACACCTTTATTTAACCAGGTAGGCTAGTTGAGAACACCTTTATTTAACCAGGTAGGCTAGTTGAGAACACCTTTATTTAACCAGGTAGGCTAGTTGAGAACACCTTTATTTAACCAGGTAGGCTAGTTGAGAACACCTTTATTTAACCAGGTAGGCTAGTTGAGAACACCTTTATTTAACCAGGTAGGCTAGTTGAGAACACCTTTATTTAACCAGGTAGGCTAGTTGAGAACACCTTTATTTAACCAGGTAGGCTAGTTGAGAACACCTTTATTTAACCAGGTAGGCTAGTTGAGAACAAGTTCTCATTTGCAACTGCGACCTGGCCAAGATAAAGCATAGCAGTGTGAGCATACAACAAAGAGTTACACATGGAGTAAACAATTAACAAGTCAATAACACAGTAGAAAACAAAGGGGGGGTCTATATACAATGTGTGCAAAAGGCATGAGGAGGTAGGCAAATCATTACAATTTTGCAGATTAACACTGGAGTGATAAAAGATCAGATGGTCATGTACAGGTAGAGATATTGGTGTGCAGAAGAGCAGAAAAGTAAATAAATAAAAACAGTATGGGGATGAGGTAGGTGAAAAGGGTGGGCTATTTACCAATAGACTATGTACAGCTGCAGCGATCGGTTAGCCGCTCAGATAGCTGATGTTTGAAGTTGGTGAGGGAGATAAAAGTCTCCAACTTCAGCGATTTTTGCAATTCGTTCCAGTCACAGGCAGCAGAGTACTGGAACGAAAGGCGGCCAAATGAGGTGTTGGCTTTAGGGATGATCAGTGAGATACACCTGCTGGAGCGCGTGCTACGGATGGGTGTTGCCATCGTGACCAGTGAGCTGAGATAAGGCGGAGCTTTACCTAGCATAGACTTGTAGATGACCTGGAGCCAGTGGGTCTGGCGACGAATATGTAGCGAGGGCCAGCCGACTAGAGCATACAAGTCGCAGTGGTGGGTGGTATAAGGTGCTTTAGTGACAAAACGGATGGCAATGTGATAGACTGCATCCAGTTTGCTGAGTAGAGTGTTGGAAGCCATTTTGTAGATGACATCGCCGAAGTCGAGGATCGGTAGGATAGTCAGTTTTACTAGGGTAAGCTTGGCGGCTTGAGTGAAGGAGGCTTTGTTGCGGAATAGAAAGCCGACTCTTGATTTGATTTTCGATTGGAGATGTTTGATATGAGTCTGGAAGGAGAGTTTGCAGTCTAGCCAGACACCTAGGTACTTATAGACGTCCACATATTCTAGGTCGGAACCATCCAGGGTGGTGATGCTAGTCGGGCATGCAGGTGCAGGCAGCGACCGGTTGAAAAGCATGCATTTGGTTTTACTAGCGTTTAAGAGCAGTTGGAGGCCACGGAAGGAGTGTTGTATGGCATTGAAGCTTGTTTGGAGGTTAGATAGCACAGTGTCCAAAGACGGGCCGAAAGTATATAGAATGGTGTCGTCTGCGTAGAGGTGGATCAGGGAATCGCCCGCAGCAAGAGCAACATCATTGATATACACAGAGAAAAGAGTCGGCCCGAGAATTGAACCCTGTGGCACCCCCATAGAGACTGCCAGAGGACCGGACAGCATGCCCTCCGATTTGACACACTGAACTCTGTCTGCAAAGTAATTGGTGAACCAGGCAAGGCAGTCATCCGAAAAACCGAGGCTACTGAGTCTGCCGATAAGAATATGGTGATTGACAGAGTCGAAAGCCTTGGCAAGGTCGATGAAGACGGCTGCACAGTACTGTCTTTTATCGATGGCGGTTATGATGTCGTTTAGTACCTTGAGTGTGGCTGAGGTGCACCCATGACCGGCTCGGAAACCAGATTGCATAGCGGAGAAGGTACGGTGGGATTCGAGATGGTCAGTGACCTGTTTGTTGACTTGGCTTTCGAAGACCTTAGATAGGCAGGGCAGGATGGATATAGGTCTGTAACAGTTTGGGTCCAGGGTGTCTCCCCCTTTGAAGAGGGGGATGACTGCGGCAGCTTTCCAATCCTTGGGGATCTCAGACGAGATGAAAGAGAGGTTGAACAGGCTGGTAATAGGGGTTGCGACAATGGTGGCAGATAAGTTTCAGAAATAGAGGGTCCAGATTGTCAAGCCCAGCTGATTTGTACGGGTCCAGGTTTTGCAGCTCTTTCAGAACATCTGCTATCTGGATTTGGGTAAAGGAGAACCTGGAGAGGCTTGGGCGAGGAGCTGCGGGGGGGGCGGAGCTGTTGGCCGAGGTTGAAGTAGCCAGGCGGAAGGCATGGCCAGCCGTTGAGAAATGCTTATTGAAGTTTTCGATAATCATGGATTTATCAGTGGTGACTGTGTGTGTTTGTGTGTCTCTGTGTGTGTTTGTGTGTCTCTGTGTGTGTTTGTGTGTCTCTGTGTGTTTGTGTGTCTCTGTGTGTCTGTGTGTGCGTGTGTCTCTGTGTGTGTGTGTCTGTGTGTGTGTCTCTGTGTGTCTCTGTGTGTCTGTCTGTGTGTGTTTGTGTGTCTCTGTGTGTGTCTCTGTGTGTGTGTCTGTGTGTCTCTGTGTGTGTTTGTGTGTCTCTGTGTGTGTCTCTTTGTGTGTGTTTGTGTGTCTCTGTGTGTGTGTCTGTGTGTGTCTCTGTGTGTGTCTGTGTGTGTTTGTGTGTCTCTGTGTGTGTGTCTGTGTGTCTCTGTGTGTGTTTGTGTGTCTCTGTGTGTGTCTCTTTGTGTGTCTCTGTGTGTGTCTGTGTGTGTGTCTCTGTGTGTGTCTCTGTGTGTGTCTCTGTGTGTGTCTCTGTGTGTGTCTCTGTGTGTGTCTGTGTGTGTGTGTCTGTGTGGATTCAAGCAGAGAGGCAGAGAGAGAAAACAGATAGAATGGTTGTGACAGGCGGCTGTTACTGTCAAGACTACTGCAGTAGTGATAACACACACACACACACACACTGAGAAAAATAGACACACACACAAGCCCAGACACAAAGGCACAGACAGACACACACACAAGCACAGACAGACAGACAGACAGACAGACAGACAGACAGACAGACAGACAGACAGACAGACAGACAGACAGACAGACAGACAGACAGACAGACAGACAGACAGACAGACAGACAGACAGACAGACACCCATGACAGACAGACAGACAGACAGACAGACAGGCAGATAGGCGCTGGGGTGAGGTAAGCCGACACAAAGAATGTTCCACACAACATGTGCTACAAGCCAGTCAGTCAGGGAGAGAGGAGAAGGAGTGGGAGAGAGGAGAAGGAGTGGGAGAGAGGAGAAGGAGTGGGAGAGAGGAGAAGGAGTGGGAGAGAAGGAGAAGGAGTGGGAGAGAAGGAGAAGGAGTGGGAGAGAGGAGAAGGAGTGGGAGAGAAGGAGAAGGAGTGGGAGAGGAGGAGAAGGAGTGGGAGAGGAGGAGAAGGAGTGGGAGAGGAGGAGAAGGAGTGGGAGAGAGGAGAAGGAGTGGGAGAGAGGAGAAGGAGTGGGAGAGAGGAGAAGGAGTGGGAGAGAGGAGAAGGAGTGGGAGAGAGGAGAAGGAGTGGGAGAGAGGAGAAGGAGTGGGAGAGAGGAGAAGGAGTGGGAGAGAGGAGAAGGAGTGGGAGAGAGGAGAGGAGAAGGAGTGGGAGAGAGGAGAAGGAGTGGGAGAGGTGGAGAGGAGAAGGAGTGGGAGAGAGGAGAAGGAGTGGGAGAGAGGAGAAGGAGAAGGAGAGGAGGAGAAGGAGTTGGAGAGAGGAGAAGGAGTGGGAGAGAGGAGAAGGAGTGGGAGAGAGGAGAAGGAGTGGGAGAGAGGAGAAGGAGTGGGAGAGAAGGAGAAGGAGTGGGAGAGAAGGAGAAGGAGTGGGAGAGAGGAGAAGGAGTGGGAGAGAGGAGAAGGAGTGGGAGAGAGGAGAAGGAGTGGGAGAGAGGAGGAGGAGTGGGGAGAGAGGAGAAGGAGTGGGAGAGAGGAGAAGGAGTGGGAGAGAGGAGAAGGAGTGGGAGAGAGGAGAAGGAGAAGGAGTGGGAGAGAGGAGAAGGAGTGGGAGAGGTGGAGAGGAGAAGGAGTGGGAGAGAGGAGAAGGAGTGGGAGAGAGGAGAAGGAGAAGGAGAGGAGGAGAAGGAGTGGGAGAGAGGCGAAGGAGTGGGAGAGGTGGAGAGGAGAAGGAGTGGGAGAGAGGAGAAGGAGTGGGAGAGAGGTGAAGGAGTGGGAGAGAGGAGAAGGAGTGGGAGAGAGGAGAAGGAGTGGGAGAGAGGAGAAGGAGTGGGAGAGGAGGAGAGGAGAAGGAGTGTGAGAGAGGAGAATGAGTGGGAGAGGAGGAGAGGAGAAGGAGTGGGAGAGAGGAGAAGGAGTGTGAGAGGAGTAGAGGAGAAGGATTGAGAGAGGAGAGGAGAAGGAGTGGGAGGGGAGGAGAGGAGAGAAGGAGTGGGAGAGAGGAGAAGGAGTGGGAGTGGAGAAGGAGTGGGAGAGAGGAGAAGGAGTGGGAGTGGAGAAGGAGTGGGATAGGAGGAGAGGAGAAGGAGTGGGAGAGGAGGAGAGGAGAAGAAGTGGGAGAGGAGGAGAGGAGAAGGAGTGGGAGAGAGAAGGAGTGAGAGAGGAGGAGAGGAGAAGGAGTGGGAGAGAGGAGAAGGAGTGAGAGAGAGAAGGAGTGAGAGTGGAGAAGGAGTGGGAGAGGAGGAGAGGAGAAGGAGTGTGAGAGAGGAGAATGAGTGGGAGAGGAGGAGAGGAGAAGGAGTGTGAGAGAGGAGAATGAGTGGGAGAGGAGGAGAGGAGAAGGAGTGGGAGAGAGGAGAAGGAGTGGGAGAGAGGAGAAGGAGTGTGAGAGAGGAGAAGGAGTGGGAGTGGAGAAGGAGTGGGAGAGGTGGAGAGGAGAAGGAGTGGGAGAGGAGGAGAGGAGAAGGAGTGGGAGAGGTGGAGAGGAGAAGGAGTGGGAGAGAGGAGAAGGAGTGGAGAGAAGGAGTGGGAGAGAGGAGAAGGAGTGGGAGAGAGGAGAAGGAGTGGGAGAGGAGGAGAAGGAGTGGGAGAGAGGAGAAGGAGTGGGAGAGGAGGAGAAGGAGTGGGAGAGAGGAGAAGGAGTGGGAGAGAAGGAGAAGGAGTGGGAGAGAGGAGAAGGAGTGGGAGAGAGGAGAAGGAGTGGGAGAGGTGGAGAGGAGAAGGAGTGGGAGAGAGGAGAAGGAGTGGGAGAGAGGCGAAGGAGTGGGAGAGAGGAGAAGGAGTGGGAGAGAGGAGAAGGAGTGGGAGAGAGGAGAAGGAGTGGGAGAGAAGGAGAAGGAGTGGGAGAGAGGAGAAGGAGTGGGAGAGAGGAGAAGGAGAAGGAGTGGGAGAGAGGAGAAGGAGTGGGAGAGGAGGAGAGGAGAAGGAGTGTGAGAGAGGAGAATGAGTGGGAGAGGAGGAGAGGAGAAGGAGTGGGAGAGAGGAGAAGGAGTGGGAGAGAGGAGAAGGAGTGTGAGAGGAGTAGAGGAGAAGGATTGAGAGAGGAGAGGAGAAGGAGTGGGAGGGGAGGAGAGGAGAGAAGGAGTGGGAGTGGAGAAGGAGTGGGATAGGAGGAGAGGAGAAGGAGTGGGAGAGGAGGAGAGGAGAAGAAGTGAGAGGGGAGTAGAGGAGAAGGAGTGAGAGAGAGAAGGAGTGAGAGTGGAGAAGGAGTGGGAGAGAGGAGGAGAGGAGAAGGAGTGTGAGAGAGGAGAATGAGTGGGAGAGGAGGAGAGGAGAAGGAGTGGGAGAGAGGAGAAGGAGTGGGAGTGGAGAAGGAGTGGGAGAGAGGAGAAGGAGAAGGAGTGAGAGAGGAGGAGAAGGTGTGAGAGAGAGGAGAAGGAGTGTGAGAGAGGATAAGGAGTGGGAGAGAGGAGAAGGAGAGTGTGAGAGAGGAGAAGGAGTGGGAGAGGAGGCGAGGAGAAGGAGTGTGAGAGAGGAGAAGGAGTGGGAGAGGAGGAGAAGGAGTGGGAGAGAAGGAGAGGAGAAGGAGTGGGAGAGAGGAGAAGGAGAAGGAGTGGGAGAGAGGAGAAGGAGTGTGAGAGAGGAGAATGAGTGGGAGAGAGGAGAAGGAGTGGGAGAGAGGAGAAGGAGTGGGAGAGAGGAGAAGGAGTGGGAGAGGAGGAGAAGGAGTGGGAGAGGAGGAGAAGGAGAAGGAGTGGGAGAGAGGAGAAGGAGTGTGAGAGAGGAGAAGGAGTGGGAGAGAGGAGAAGGAGTGGGAGAGAGGAGAAGGAGTGGGAGAGAGGAGAAGGAGTGGGAGAGGAGGAGAAGGAGTGGGAGAGGAGGAGAAGGAGAAGGAGTGGGAGAGAGGAGAAGGAGTGGGAGAGAGGAGAAGGAGTGGGAGAGAGGAGAAGGAGTGGGAGAGGAGGAGAAGGAGTGTGAGAGAGGAGAAGGAGTGGGAGAGGAGGAGAAGGAGTGGGAGAGAGGAGAAGGAGTGGGAGAGGAGGAGAAGGAGTGGGAGAGAGGAGAAGGAGACTGGGAGAGGAGGAGAGGAGAATGAGTGTGAGAGAGGAGAAGGAGTGGGAGAGGAGGAGAGGAGAAGGAGTGGGAGAGAGGAGAAGGAGTGGGAGAGAGGAGGAGAGGAGAATGAGTGTGAGAGAGGAGAAGGAGTGGGAGAGAGGAGAAGGAGTGGGAGAGAAGGAGAGGAGAAGGAGTGGGAGAGGAGGAGAAGGAGTGGGAGAGAGGAGAAGGAGAAGGAGTGGGAGAGAGGAGAAGGAGTGTGAGAGAGGAGAATGAGTGGGAGAGAGGAGAAGGAGTGGGAGAGAGGAGAAGGAGTGGGAGAGAGGAGAAGGAGTGGGAGAGGAGGAGAAGGAGTGGGAGAGGAGGAGAAGGAGAAGGAGTGGGAGAGAGGAGAAGGAGTGTGAGAGAGGAGAAGGAGTGGGAGAGAGGAGAAGGGGGAGAGAGGAGAAGGAGTGGGAGAGAGGAGAAGGAGTGGGAGAGAGGAGAAGGAGTGGGAGAGGAGGAGAAGGAGTGGGAGAGGAGGAGAAGGAGTGGGAGAGGAGGAGAAGGAGTGGGAGAGGAGGAGAAGGAGTGGGAGAGAGGAGAAGGAGTGGGAGAGGAGGAGAAGGAGTGGGAGAGGAGAAGGGACTGGGAGAGGAGGAGAGGAGAATGAGTGTGAGAGAGGAGAAGGAGTGGGAGAGGAGGAGAGGAGAAGGAGTGGGAGAGAGGAGAAGGAGTGGGAGAGAGGAGGAGAGGAGAATGAGTGTGAGAGAGGAGAAGGAGTGGGAGAGAGGAGAAGGAGTGGGAGAGAGGAGAATGAGTGTGAGAGAGGAGAAGGAGTGGGAGAGAGGAGAAGGAGTGGGAGAGAGGAGGAGAGGAGAAGGAGTGTGAGAGAGGAGAAGGAGTGGGAGAGAGGAGAAGGAGTGGGAGAGAGGAGGAGAGGAGAATGAGTGGGAGAGAGGAGAAGGAGTGGGAGAGAGGAGAAGGAGTGGGAGAGAGGAGGAGAGGAGAAGGAGTGTGAAAGGAGAGATTCTTACACACACAGTATATCTAAGCCTTTCTCTGTCAGCATTCTAACAATCCTGTTTTTGTGAGTGAGAGTTTATGTTCATGTGTTTCTGGACAGAATGTGTGTTTATTGGTCAGTGTGTGTTGTGTAGAGAGAGAGAGAGGCAGTGCATTGTAGCGTGTAAGTTGTGTGTGTGTGTGTGTGTCTACAGGCTGCTCACATAGAGAGAAATTAGAAGTGACAGTATGGGAGCGCATGTGTGTGTGTGTGTGTGTGTGTGTGTGTGTGTGTGTGTGTGTGTGTGTGTGTGTGTGTGTGTGTGTGTGTGTGTGTGTGTGTGTGTGTGTGTGTCCGTCTCTGTTACCACACCACTCTGACACACACACACAGTCTTTCTGAGAGGATGATGATGATGAAACTGCTGATGAATAGTGTCAGATGGGACAGATCAGAGGATCACGATCACACGACACCCCTAGACATAACCCCTTCATATAACTGCTATAAGCACTACACCCCTAGTCATAAACCCTTCATAACACTGCTATAAGCACTACACCTAGTCATAAACCCTTCATAACACTGCTATAAGCACTACACCCCTAGTCATAAACCCTTCATAACACTGCTATAAGCACTACACCCCTAGTCATAAACCCTTCATAACACTGCTATAAGCACTACACCCCTAGTCATAAACCCTTCATAACACTGCTATAAGCACTACACCCCTAGTCATAAACCCTTCATAACACTGCTATAAGCATCACACCCTAGACATAACCCCTTCATATAACTGCTATAAGCACTACACCCCTAGTCATAAACCCTTCATAACACTGCTATAAGCACTACACCCCTAGTCATAAACCCTTCATAACACTGCTATAAGCACTACACCCCTAGTCATAAACCCTTCATAACACTGCTATAAGCATCACACCCCTAGACATAACCCCTTCATATAACTGTTATAACCACCTCATTACAAGTAAAATATTTAGAAATATAAAACCCTCCATGTATAGTATTGTTGTCAGAGGTTCAACGGAGAGGGAGAGGAGTCCTCTGTCAGCTTAAACCATCTACTAACTGATAGTGATGGAGAGGGAGAGGAGTCCTCTGTCAGCTTAAACCATCTACTAACTGATAGTGATGGAGAGGGAGAGGAGTCCTCTGTCAGCTTAAACCATCTACTAACTGATAGTGATGGAGAGGGAGAGGAGTCCTCTGTCAGCTTAAACCATCTACTAACTGATAGTGATGGAGAGGGAGAGGAGTCCTCTGTCAGCTTAAACCATCTACTAACTGATAGTGATGCACCATTGTTTCGTGTGCAGAAAGGAGACAGAGACACAGAGAGAGAGAGACAGAAGAGAGTGGAAGAGGAGAGAGGAGAGGAAAGAGAAAGGAGAGGAGAGAAAGGGAGGGAGGGAGGGAGGGAGGGAGGGAGGGAGGGAGGGAGGGAGGGAGGGAGGGAGGGAGGGAGGGAGGGAGGGAGGGAGGGAGGGAGGGAGGGAGGGAGGGAGGGAGGGAGGGAGGTCTTGACAAAACAAAAAGATCAATCAATGGCACTTTGACTTTGTGTCTGAGTTTGGGTGTGTATGTGTGTGTGTGTGCGTGTGCGTGTGCGTGTGCGTGCGTGTGCGTGCGTGCGTGTGTGTGGGTGTGTGTGTGCGTGCTTGCATGTGTGTGTCGTACTTTCAGTCCAATCATTAGCCCTAACCAGACTTTGTGTCACAACTCAACACAAACATGACACACACACACAGGCAGTGTGAGAGCGGGCTGGCATAGCTGACGAAACACACAGAGAACAACGTGTCCTTAAACAACCTACTGTAACCTACTACTGCAACACACACACACACAGTGGTGGTAGTGGAAAAATACTGGGCTGCCTCTCTCTGTATAGGGCGGCAGGGTAGCCTAGTGGTTAGAGCATTGGACTAGTAACCGAAAGGTTGCAAGTTCAAATCCCCGAGCTGACAAGGTACAAAATCTGTCGTTCTGCCCCTGAACAGGCAGTCAACACACTGTTCCTAGACCAGTTAACCCACTGTTCCTAGACCAGTTAACCCACTGTTCCTAGGCCAGTTAACCCACTGTTCCTAGACCAGTTAACCCACTGTTCCTAGGCCAGTTAACCCACTGTTCCTAGGCCAGTTAACCCACTGTTCCTAGACCAGTTAACCCACTGTTCCTAGACCAGTTAACCCACTGTTCCTAGACCAGTTAACCCACTGTTCCTAGACCAGTTAACCCACTGTTCCTAGACCAGTTAACCCACTGTTCCTAGACCAGTTAACCCACTGTTCCTAGGCCAGTTAACCCCACTGTTCCTAGGCCAGTTAACCCACTGTTCCTAGACCAGTTAACCCACTGTTCCTAGGCCAGTTAACCCACTGTTCCTAGGCCAGTTAACCCACTGTTCCTAGACCAGTTAACCCACTGTTCCTAGACCAGTTAACCCACTGTTCCTAGACCAGTTAACCCACTGTTCCTAGACCAGTTAACCCACTGTTCCTAGACCAGTTAACCCACTGTTCCTAGACCAGTTAACCCACTGTTCCTAGACCAGTTAACCCACTGTTCCTAGGCCAGTTAACCCACTGTTCCTAGACCAGTTAACCCACTGTTCCTAGACCAGTTAACCCACTGTTCCTAGGCCAGTTAACCCACTGTTCCTAGACCAGTTAACCCACTGTTCCTAGACCAGTTAACCCACTGTTCCTAGGCCGTCATTGAAAATAAGAATTTGTTCTTAACTGACTTGTCTAGATAAATAAAGGTAAAAAGATTTTAAAAAATATCTCTGTATATCTTTCTCCGTCTCCCTGTATATCTTGCTCCGTCTTCCTCCTCTCTGTATATCTTGCTCCCTCTCCGTCTCTCTCTGTATATCTTGCTCCCTCTCCGTCTCTCTCTGTACATCTTGCTCCCTCTCCGTCTCTCTCTGTACATCTTGCTCCCTCTCCGTCTCTCTCTGTATATCTTGCGCCCTCTTCCTCCTCTCTGTATATCTTGCTCCCTCTCCGTCTCTCCCTGTATATCTTGCTCCCTCTCCCTCTCCGTCTCTCCCTGTATATCTTGCTCCCTCTTCCTCCTCTCTGTATATATTGCTCCTTCTTCCTCCTCTCTGTATATCTTGCTCCCTCTTCCTCCTCTCTGTATATCTTGCTCCCTCTCCCTCTCCGTCTCTCCCTGTACATCTTGCTCCCTCTTCCTCCTCTCTGTATATCTTGCTCCCTCTTCCTCCTCCCTGTATATCTTGCTCCCTCTCCCTCTCCGTTTCTCTCTGTATATCTTGCTCCCTCTTCCTCCTCTCTGTATATCTTGCTCCCTCTTCCTCCTCTCTGTATATCTCTGTATATCTTGCTCCCTCTCCCTCTCCGTCTCTCCCTGTACATCTTGCTCCCTCTTCCTCCTCTCTGTATATCTTGCTCCCTCTTCCTCCTCCCTGTATATCTTGCTCCCTCTCCCTCTCCGTCTCTCTCTGTATATCTTGCTCCCTCTTCCTCCTCTCTGTATATCTTGCTCCCTCTTCCTCCTCTCTGTATATCTCTGTATATCTTGCTCCCTCTCCCTCTCCGTCTCTCTCTGTATATCTTGCTCCCTCTTCCTCCTCTCTGTATATCTTGCTCCCTCTCCGTCTCTCTCTGTATATCTTGCTCCCTCCTCTCTGTATATCTCTGTATATCTTGCTCCCTCTCCCTCTCCGTCTCTCTCTGTATATCTTGCTCCCTCTTCCTCCTCTCTGTATATCTTGCTCCCTCTTCCTCCTCTCTGTATATCTTGCTCCCTCTCCGTCTCTCCCTGTATATCTTGCTCCCTCCTCTCTGTATATCTGCTCCCTCTCCGTCTCTCCCTGTACATCTTGCTCCCTCTCCGTCTCTCCCTGTATATCTTGCTCCCTCCTCTCTGTATATCTTGCTCCCTCTCCGTCTCTCCCTGTATATCTTGCTCCCTCCTCTCTGTATATCTTGCTCCCTCTCCGTCTCTCCCTGTATATCTTGCTCCCTCCTCTCTGTATATCTTGCTCCCTCTCCGTCTCTCCCTGTATATCTTGCTCCCTCTCCGTCTCTCCCTGTATATCTTGCTCCCTCCTCTCTGTATATCTTGCTCCCTCTCCGTCTCTCCCTGTATATCTTGCTCCCTCCTCTCTGTATATCTTGCTCCCTCTCCGTCTCTCTCTGTATATCTTGCTCCCTCCTCTCTGTATATCTTGCTCCCTCCTCTCTGTATATCATGCTCCCTCCTCTCTGTATATCTTGCTCCCTCCTCTCTGTATATCTTGCTCCCTCCTCTCTGTATATCTTGCTCCCTCTCCGTCTCTCCCTGTATATCTTGCTCCCTCCTCTCTGTATATCTTGCTCCCTCTCCTCCTCTCCCTATGCATTCATCTCTGTCCTTCTCTCACTCCCTCACTCCCGTTTCCTTTGTTTGACTTGTCTTCTCTCTCTCCTCTGGTGGTTCAGACAGACGGCAGCACGGCTGGCCAAAACATCACTCCGGGTGGGAGGGAGGGAGGGAGGGAGGGAGGGAGGGAGGGAGGGAGGGAGGGAGGGAGGAGAAGGAGAGAGAGACTAGAAAAAGAGAGGGGGAGGGGGGGTATCCAATGAGACAGAGTTGGGGTCAAGGTGTATCAGTCGACACCTGCTGCCTTCCATCACACACACCGACACACACACACAACTGCTTATCGGGAATGTGCAGATACTAGAATAACATACGCAGCTGAGAGTCTGTTTCCCCCAAGCTAAACCTGCTAACCCCACTGGGAAGAGAGAGAACATGAGACAGAGAAAATGGGAGTGGAGGAGAGAGGGAGAGGGAGAGAGAAAATGGGAGTGGAGGAGAGAGGGAGAGGAGAGAGAAAATGGGAGTGGAGGAGAGAGGGAGAGAGAAAATGGGAGTGGAGGAGAGAGGGAGAGGGAGAGAGAAAATGGGAGTGGAGGAGAGAGGGAGAGGGAAAATGGGAGTGGAGGAGAGAGGGAGAGGGAAAATGGGAGTGGAGGAGAGAGGGAGAGGGAAAATGGGAGTGGAGGAGAGAGGGAGAGGGAAAATGGGAGTGGAGGAGAGAGGGAGAGGGAAAATGGGAGTGGAGGGGAGAGGGAGAGAGAAAATGAGACAGAGAAAACGAGAGTGGAGGGGAGAGGGAGAGGGAGAGAGAAAATGAGACAGAGAGAACGAGAGGGAGAGAAAACGAGACAGAGAAAATGAGAGTGGAGGAGAGAGGGAGAGGGAGAGAGAAAACGAGAGTGGAGTGGAGGGGAGAGGGAGAGAGAAAATGAGACAGAGAGAACGAGAGGGAGAGAAAACGAGACAGAGAAAATGAGAGTGGAGGAGAGAGGGAGAGGGAAAACGAGAGTGGAGGAGGGAACGAGAGGGAGAGAGAAAATGAGACAGAGAAAACGAGAGTGGAGGAGGGAACGAGAGGGAGAGAGAAAATGAGACAGAGAAAACGAGAGTGGAGGAGGGAACGAGAGGGAGAGAGAAAATGAGACAGAGAAAATGAGAGTGGAGGAGAGAAAACGAAAGTGGAGGAGAGAACAAGAGGGAGAGAGAGAAAGCAGGATGAAGAACAGGATGATGAACATGTTCAGCAACAAAATCAGGAAATGACACGTAGCAGCTCAGGCTTCTTTTTCCATCTGACCTTTAACCTCTTTTCATTTCAGTCCTTTTAATTCTTTATTTTCATTTTCCTTTTTAGTCCTTCGGCAAAATCCAGAAATGATCATATTTAACAAACACACCATTGAAGGGTTAAACATTTTTAGGAAGGTTTAAACCCGTTTAACCATGTGACCATGAGAGAGTGAATTCCTATCGGACCTTGTAGTCATAGCAGATAATATTCACATTTTTGGTGACTTTAATATTCACATGGAAAAGTCCACAGACCCACTCCAAAAGGCTTTCGGAGCCATCATCGACTCAGTGGGTTTTGTCCAACATGTCTCCGGACCTACTCACTGTTACAGTCATACTCTGGACCTAGTTTTGTCCCATGGAATAAATGTGGTGGATCTTAATGTTTTTCCTCATAATCCTGGACTATCGGACCACCATTTTATTACGTTTGAAATCGCAACAAATAATCTGCTCAGACCCCAACCAAGGAACATCAAAAGTCGTGCTATAAATTCACACAAAGATTCCTTGATGCCCTTCCAGACACCCTCTGCCTACCCAAGGACGTCAGAGAACAAAAATCAGTTAACCACCTAACTGAGGAACTCAATTTAACCTTGTGCAATACCCTAGATGCAGTCGCACCCTAAAAACTAAAAACATTTCTCATAAGAAACTAGCTCCCTGGTACACAGAAAATACCCAGGCTCTGAAGCAAGCTTCCAGAAAATTGGAACGGAAATGGCGCCACACCAAACTGGAAGTCTTCCGACTAGCTTGGAAAGACGGTACCGTATCGAAGAGCCCTTACTGCTGCTCCACCAAACTGGAAGTCTTCCGACTAGCTTGGAAAGACGGTACCGTATCGAAGAGCCCTTACTGCTGCTCCACCAAACTGGAAGTCTTCCGACTAGCTTGGAAAGACAGTACCGTGCAGTACCGTAGAGCCCTTACTGCTGCTCCACCAAACTGGAAGTCTTCCGACTAGCTTGGAAAGACGGTACCGTATCAAAGAGCCCTTACTGCTGCTCGATCATCCTAGTTTTCCAACTTAATTGAGGAAAATAAGAACAATCCTTTTTGATACTGTCACAAAGCTAACTAAAAAGCAGCATTCCCCAAGAGAGGATGACGCTCAAGTGTTTTAGTAATATATCTCTTGACACAATGATGAAAATAATCATGGCCTCTAAACCTTCAAGCTGCATACTGGACCCTATTCCAGCTAAACTACTGAAAGAGCTGCTTCCTGTGCTATATACAGGCTATATACAGGGGGTACAGGTACCGAGTCAGTGTGGAGGGGTACAGGTTAGTCGAGGTAATATGTACATCAACTGTAGGCGAAGTGACTATGTAACAAACAGCGAGTAGCAGCAGTGTACAAGAGAGGGGGGGTCAATGTAAAATTGTCCGGTGGCGATTTTTATGAATTGTTCAGCAGTCCAATGACTTGGGGATCCAAAAGCTGTTGAGGAGCCTCTTACTTACTGACTTCACTGTCCCCATGGGGACATTTTGTTGCAGTGTCCTGTACACGTTTAAAGTGGTGTTTTTAAATACAAAACAAGATTGACAACTTTCATAACAGTATGTTTGTTCTCAGACTTGGTGCTCCGGTACCACTTGCCATGCGAAGTAGCAGAGAACACAGTCTATGACTTGGGTGACTGGAGTCTCTGCGAAGAAGCAGAGAACACAGTCTATGACTTGGGTGACTGGAGTCTCTGCGAAGAAGCAGAGAACACAGTCTATGACCTGGGTGACTGGAGTCTCTGCGAAGAAGCAGAGAACACAGTCTATGACCTGGGTGACTGGAGTCTCTGCGAAGAAGCAGAGAACACAGTCTATGACTTGGGTGACTGGAGTCTCTGCGAAGAAGCAGAGAACACAGTCTATGACCTGGGTGACTGGAGTCTCTGCGAAGAAGCAGAGAACACAGTCTATGACCTGGGTGACTGGAGTCTCTGCGAAGAAGCAGAGAACACAGTCTATGACCTGGGTGACTGGAGTCTCTGCGAAGAAGCAGAGAACACAGTCTATGACCTGGGTGACTGGAGTCTCTGCGAAGAAGCAGAGAACACAGTCTATGACCTGGGTGACTGGAGTCTCTGCGAAGAAGCAGAGAACATTTTTAACTAGACAAGTCAGTTAAGAACAAATTCTTATTTTCAATGACAGCCTAGGAACAGTGGGTTAACTGCCTGTTCAGGCGCAGAACGACAGATTTGTACCTTGTCAGCTCGGGGGTTTGAACTTGCAACCTTCCGGTTACTAGGCTACGCTGCCGCCTCTACACTCTAACCACTAGGCTACCCTACCTCCTCTACACTCTAACCACTAGGCTACCCTGCCTCCTCTACACTCTAACCACTAGGCTACCTGCCTCCTCTACACTCTAACCACTAGGCTACCCTGCCGCTTCTACGCTCTAACCACTAGACTACCTGCCACCTCTACGCTCTAACCACTAGGCTACCCTGCCTCCTCTACACTCTAACCACTAGGCTACGCTGCCTCCTCTACACTCTAACCACTAGGCTACCCTGCCGCCTCTACACTCTAACCACTAGGCTACGCTGCCGCCCCATAGGTCCTGGATGACAGGATGTACTGGGCCGTACACACTACCCTCTGTAGCGCCTTACGGTCAGATGCCAAGCAGTTGCCACACCAGGCGGTGATGGGAGCCTGAAGGTACCAGGTTCATCTGTACCAACGATAGTACGCATATAAACACCATGGGACCACGCAGCCATTATACCGCTCAGGAAGGAGTCACCTTCTGTCTCCTAGAGATGAACGAACTTTGGTGCGAAAAGTGCAAATCAATCCCAGAACAACAACAAAGGACCTTGTGAAGATGCTGGAGGGAAACCAGTACAAAAGTATCTATATCCACAGTAAAACGAGTCCTATATCAACATAACCTGAAAGGCCCCTCAGCAGGGAAGAAACCACTGCTCCAAAACCGCCTTAAAAAGCCAGACAGGCAAATGTACATGAGGACAGACAAAAATAGATAATAATTATTATTTATTAATTAATAATTAATAATGGCCTTCTTCTTTTGGTGCCTTTTCCAGTATAAATATGGAATCATGTAGTAACCAAAAAAGTGTTAAACAAATCAAAATATATTTTATTTTTGAGATTCTTCAAATAGCCACCCTTTTGCCTTGATGACAGCTTTGCACACGCTTGGCATTCTCTCAACCAGCTTCATGAGGTAGTCACCTGGAATGCATTTCAATTAACAGGTGTGCCTTGTTAAAAGTTCATTTGTGGAATGTCTTTCCTTTTTAATGCGTTTGAGCCAATCGGCCAATCAGTTGTGTTGCAAAAATAGCTCAAATAAGCAAAAAGAAACGAGGAGAGGGAAGAGGGGCTAGGAGAATTTCAAGAACTTTGAATATTTCTTTCAAGTGCAGTCGCAAAAACCATCAATCGCTATGATGAAACTGGCTCTCATGAGGACCGCCACAGGAAAGGAAGACCCAGAGTTCCCTCTGCTGCAGAGGATAAGTTCATTAGAGTTACCTGGCTCTCATGAGGACCGCCACAGGAAAGGAAGACCCAGAGTTCCCTCTGCTGCAGAGGATAAGTTCATTAGAGTTACCTGGCTCTCATGAGGACCGCCACAGGAAAGGAAGACCCAGAGTTCCCTCTGCTGCAGAGGATAAGTTCATTACAGTTACCAGCCTCAGAAATTGCATCCCAAATAAATGCTTCACAGAGTTCAAGTAACAAACATCTCAACAACCAACTGTTCAGAGGAGACTGTGTGAATGAATTGCTGCCAACAAACCACTACTAAAGGACACCAATAAGAAGAAGAGACTTGATTGGGCCAAGAAACATGAGCAATGGACACAAGCAATCTGTCTTTTGTTCAGATGAGTCCAAATTTGACATTTTTGGTTCCTTTGTGAGACGCGGGATGAATGGATGATATCCGCAGGATCCCACCGTGAAGCATGGAGGAGGAGGTGTGCTTTGCCTGTGACGTGACTTTCAGTGATAAATTTTTGAATTCAAGGCGCACTTAACGTTCATCAACACATCTGCAGCCAAACGCTATCCCTTCTCATTTGCGCTTAATGGGACCCAACACACCTCCAGGCAGGACTATTGGACCAAGAAGAAGGAGAGTGATGGGGTGGCAGTGTAGCTTAGTGGTTAGAGTGTAGAGGTGGCAGGGTAGCCTAGTGGTTAGAGTGTAGAGGTGGCAGTGCAGCTTAGTGGTTAGAGTGTAGAGGTGGCAGGTAGACTAGTGGTTAGAGTGTAGAGGTGGCAGGTAGACTGGTGGTTAGAGTGTAGGGTAGCGATTAGAGCATTGGAATAGTAACTGAAAGGTCGCTAAATCAAATCCCTGAGCTGACAATATAAAAATCTGTCGTTCTGCCCCTGAACAACCCACTGTTCCTAGACCGTCACAGAAAATAGGAATTTCTTTTTAACTGACTTGCCTAATTAAATAATTGTTGCATCAGATGACCTGGCCTCCACAATCACCTGACCTCAACCCGTTAGGGATGAGTTGGACTGCACAGTGAAGGAAAAGCAACCAACAAGTGCTCAGCATATGTGGGAACTCCTCCAAGACTAGGGATGCATGATATATTGGTGAACATATAACAAAGGTACAGCATTCCTAAACTAGCCCACAATGTCTGTTGTGTGGCTCGAGTCAACAAGTCAAGCAGCCATTTGAAAGAGTAACAACATTTCAGCGAGACAACTCAAAAGTGGAATCCATTAAAGCCAAGATAATGGAATTCATTGCCCTAGACAATCAACCGTTCTCTGTCATGGGTGATGTTGGCTTTCGCCGACTAATCGAACACCGGTTAACCAAGAGTTACATGAGAATAATGTAAGGCTACGCTGGGGCGGCAGCGTAGCCTAGTGGTTAGAGCGTTGGACTAGTAACCGGAAGGTTGCGAGTTCAATCCCCTGAGCTGACAAGGTTCTCTGTCGTTCTGCCCCTGAACAGGCAGTTAACCCACTGTTCCCAGGCCGTCATTGAAAATAAGAATGTGTTCTTAACTGACTTGTCTGGTTAAATAAAGGTAAAATAAAAATAAAATAACATCACTGCTATTGGCTTCACGACATACTATGGAACACCGTCTTTGCGTGTCAAAAACAGTAGCAAAGCTGTACAAAAAGTCTGCAAACACGAACAATGTGTTTACAATACCACGTTGGTAATAAATAATAATAATTTTAAACCGCAACTTCTGGGGTCGCTAAGGTTTAGCTTGGTACCTAGCTAGCACCAATACAACCAATTATCAATCATTTTCATTATTATTAGCAATTATTATTAGTAAGTATTCCCTAGGTTGCCACTTGTTGTTCGCCTATTGAAATTGAACTTCAGTTGATGAAAATAAATAGCTAGCCAGCTACTTAACACTTTTTCCCAAAAGCTAACGTTATAAGCAGCCAGCTAGCTTCATCTGGCAAGTGAAGCTCGACCGGACCGGGTTATGTGTTGTGAAGCTAGCCACAATAAGGATTAGGCACAATAGTGGAATTTGCGGTTTACCTTCAAAATAAAAGTCTGTCATTGACAGTGATGCAAATGAATAGTAGAATAATGCCATACTTTTATACTGAACAAATAAACAACGAAACATCACAGCAAGTGAATGAAGGAAATAGGTTTTGATTATGTTTTACTGGTAATGGGGATAATCAATGCCAACAAAATAACTTTAAGGTCAATGTGGTTTGTGTTTTGTTAACTAAGTGTATTTTTTATTTTATTTGACCTTTATTTAACTAGGCAAGTCAGTTAAGAACAAATTCTTATTTACAAAGACGGCCTACACCTATGGGACTCCCAATCACGGCCGGATGTGATACATCCTGGATTCGAA